>NC_135819.1:32343111-32551366 GCF_964213995.1 Mustelus asterias
ATGAGTAAATGTAGCATTTAGTCACTTTGCAGTACAGAACTTGTGTATTGATGTCAAAAGAAACATGCTGTCAAAGGTTTTCATCCTGCACTTATCAGGACAGATTCGCAAGCTTACCAAATCTCAAAGGCAATTGTTCCCTTTGAGATTTGGTATTCTGGTGAAATGTAGTGACCTCCAGGATGATCATGAAAGAAAGCTTTCCATTTATGTAATGCCCTTTGTGACTTGTGCCAAAACACTTTACAGCTAATGAATTACTCTCTGAAATATAATTAATGTTGAAATAGGAAATGTGATTGTCAATTTGTGTCAAGCAAGCTCCCACAACAGCAATGAAATAAATGAGCATTTATTCAAGACAAAGGCATTAGGGGTTACAGAACCAAGGACACAGAAATGGGATTAAGATAGAGGTCAAACTATCTGAATGGCAGAATGAGGGCTGAATGGCCTCTTGCTCCAATGTTCCCATTGAATGTTTCAATGACATTGCTCGAGGGATAGATATTTGACAGGACACTGCGGAGAACTCCTCTGCCCTCCTTTGAGTAGTGCCACGGGATAGAGCCATAGTATCCCTACAGTGCAGAAGGAGGACATTCAGTCTATCAAGTCTTCACTCACCCTCCGAAAGAGCATCTTACCCAGTCCTCACCCCCTTATGCCCGTAACCCTGAGTATTTACCATGGCCAATCCACCTAAGCCACACATCTTTGGGTCTTTTCTGATCAATTAAGAAGGCACATTGGGCCGGATTTAATGATTCATCAAAAAGGCAGCACCCTCAACAGTGCAGCACCCCCGCAGTAAAATCTCTGGAAAGGGACTTTGAACACATCACCTTCTAACTGTGAGATGAGAGTGCTGACACTTTCAAACACAGTTGGCAGTGGCAGAAATCCTTGCTACAGAAAGTCAGTCTGCAGTGAGCTGAATACATTCCCCTCATCTCTAACCAGATCTGATCCAATCTTGACATTGATCCAACCCAGATTCGACATCCCAAACAGGAGAGCGTTTCAAAGTGACATTCAGAGCGGGGGCTCGAACGTGTGATTGTCTGCTTGGGGATACCTGTGCTTTTATGGATGTTGTTGGGGCGATGTGTGAGAGGTGCACTGAGTGGCGACTGTCAGTGGCATTTCTGCTTTCAACTCAGGGATTCCTAAGAATGCTTTCACTTTGAAATGCACAGCTGTGTGCTGTCGGCAACTTCCAGCTCCCGAGCGAGGATGGTCAGCTTAAACCGCTGATTCCAGTTCAGTCTCGGTGCTTTTATAGGAGGGAGTCCACTCCGGTGGGAAGAAGCCAGTCATCCCATCCAACACATTCAGTTAGATCAAGGGCCTGGTGTGTTATTCAACTCCTTTTTGTCTTAAGCACACCGAGTAAAGATAGCGCCATGAGAAAATGTATCCAAGTCCAGCCTGGGATAAAGATGCTTTATCTGTTTGCCTGTCTTTACCTGTATGTTCCAGGCGCATGGGGAGACCATTTGGCCCATCAAGCCTACCCCACTGTAGTTAATTATTTCGCTTTATTCCATTCTTAAAAGTTACAAAGCGCAGAGGGGACAGGTCAAGTCCTTAATCCATCTGCAGAAAATGCTGGAAAAATCTCAGCAGGTCTTGACACAGTCATCCAGACTCAAAATATTGGCTCGATTCTCCCCCAAAGTTGCTGTCAGAACTGCTGAGATGTTCCAGCATTTTCTGTTCTTGTTTCAGGTTCCAGCACCCGCAGTTTTTTTTTGCCTTTTCTTAATCCATCACCTTGCTTGCTGCAAAAGACAATTCCAACTCGAATTGTATCCAATTCACGCTCCCCACAAGAGAAACGTCTACAATCCAAGCTGACAAGATAAAGGCATTACCCTTGATCCTGGACCTGATCTAACGCTTGATCTTTGCCAGAAGGCAGAGAAGCGATGGTTTCACCTCCAATAGAGGAAAATGGTCCATATAGTCAGGCAGAATGTCAGCGGGTAACCTGTGCGATTCTCTTTCTCTCTCTCTCTCTCCCTCCTACCCCCCACCTCTTGAGTCATGTAATGCCTGGGTTTATCTAGCTGCGTTTCACAGGAGCCAGTGTCGGGAATTTTTAGAAATTCGAGTTCAGCAGATGGTTCGTGCGTAGAAAACGGTCGTTGCGAATTGAAGGTGCAAAGACGTTCTGTACTGGAAGTTTGTTTGCATACAGTTTACCTTGAGGTGCTCTGCGCTGCTGGTGTAAATTGAATTGGGACCATAGCTCGTACACAAGTATCTCCCAGCTGTCTCACTGCGGTTCTCACTGAAGAAGGGATCCTTTTTAAGTGGTGAGGCTGCAGCGGGCTGAGGGGTCTCTTGTACAGGGGGAGGAGGGGGGGGGGGGAATGGAGAGATCTTTCAGAGGTTTCAGCATTTCACTCCAGTGGGGAAAATGACCCCTCCCCAACCCCCCCCCCCCCCCCCCACGGAGCTTGGCATTAAAAATAAAAATGACGTTGAACCTAAAGAATGGCACATCAGCGAGACTGGCTAAACCCCACGGTCAAAGAATCCCTACAGTGCAGAAAGAGGCCATTCAGCCCATCGAGTCTGCATCGACCACAATCCCATCCAGGCCCTATTCCCGTAACCCCACACATTTACGCTGCTAATCCCCCTGACACTAGGGTCAATTTAGCATGGCCAATCAACCTAACCCGCACATCTTTGGACTCTGGGAGAAAACCAGAGCACCCGCAAGAAACCCTCGCAAACACAGGGAGAACGTGCAAACTCCACACAGACAGTGACCCAAGCCGGGAATCGAAACCGGGTCCCTGGCGCTGTGAGGCAGCAGTGCTAACAACTGTGCCACCCAGAGCTAGCCCCAGAGAATGTTCTTGGGGATGGAGAGATACAGATTGAAGAGAGAATTTCAATTTATTGATATTTGAATGTGGCTGCCACTGCTATAGCCAAGGGACTGAGGTCAGATGAATCTTTTCTCACTTTGGGAAGAATGTTTTAACTTGCAGTTATAAAGCATCTTCCACAGCCTTAGGACCAGAGGCCTTTCTAGCCAATAAAGTACTCTGGGGAGTGAGTCATCCTTGTAATGTCTGAGAACACAGCAGCCAATGGTCACGCAGCAAACTGCTCACAAACTGCTCTGAATTAGAGTCATAGAATCATACAGTGCAGAAGGAGGCCATTTAGCCCATCAAGTCTGCATCAACTCTTACCCAGGTCCTATCCCCATAACCTCACATATTTACTGCACTAATCTCCCTAACCTATATATCTTGGGACAGTAAGGATCAATATAGCATGGCCAATCCACCTAACCTGCACATCTTTGGAATGTGGGAGGAAACCGGAGAACCCGGAGGAAACCCATGCGGACACTTGGAGAGTGTACCGGCCCATCGAGTCTGCACTGACATGCGAGAAACATCTGACCTCCCACCTAATCCATTCTGCCAGCACTTGGACCATAGCCCTGAATATCATGATGTGCCAAGTGCTCATCATAACAGGTACTTTTTAAAGGATGTGAGGCATCCTACCTCCATCACCCTCCCAGGCAGCGCATTCCAGACCGTCACCACCCTCTGGGTAAAAAGGTTTTTCCTCACATCCCCCCTAAATCTCCTGCCCCTCACCTTGACTGGCCCCTCACCTTGAACCTTGAATTAAATGAACCCATAAGCTATTTTCCTGATGTGGGTCCAGGAATAAGACATTGGATTAGACGCTGGGCGAGCTTTGCTGGACTCTTCACCAAATGGTACCAGGGCATCTTTTAAGTGCATCTGAGAAGTGGGTGGTGGTGGGTGGGTGAGTCATGTGGAAGATGGCACCTCCAGCAACACAACACTGTCTTCAGTATTGGCCAAAAT
The DNA here is from genome assembly GCF_964213995.1 of Mustelus asterias. Classification (NCBI taxonomy): domain Eukaryota; kingdom Metazoa; phylum Chordata; class Chondrichthyes; order Carcharhiniformes; family Triakidae; genus Mustelus; species Mustelus asterias. The sequence continues at coordinate 32,346,984 of NC_135819.1, forward strand.
GCCATTCTAGGAAATGTGGTTGGTCAGTGGAATAGGGATTGACCTTTTCATTGGGATGAAGATTGTTACCACTGAGCCAAGACTGGGCACGTTCCATTTATAACAGTGCTCACTGATGGATGACTTCCAATTTGGAGCTTATAATATTCCAGTGTCATTCTGACTCAGTGCTCCACATAGCCTGTTTTCCTTAATTCAAAATTACTTCATGTGAATTGTTTCTTAATTTGAACTGAAATCATACAAAAAAAATACCTGCTGAGCTGTTTTATTAAAATTGGGTAATTTGAACCACTGGATAATTTGACTTCAAATTAACAGGCATAGATTGTACACAAGTCATAATTCTCTCCTTGTGACATGGTAGTTATGTTACAGGATGTGTTTACCCTATGGCCTTAATCATTTATCCAGAGAATGTGCCTTCATAGCCTTTGAGGACTTGAAATCAATTTTTAAAATTCTGGTTTTGGTAATAGTGTCCATGAAGGTGTTAGATTGTTAAAAGAATTGAAGTAATTGATGAATTTAGGGAAGGAAATCTGCCGCCCCTTTCAGGACTGGCCTACATGCAACACCATACATACGAAGAAATGATTTAGGACCAGGAGTAGGATACTCGTCCCCTCAAGCCTACTCCTCCAATCATGGCTGACCTGATTGTCACCTCAACCCCACATTTCGACCTACTCCTCTTAACCTTTCACCCCCTTCCTTATCAAAAATCTATCCAGCTCTGACTTAAGAATATTCACAGAACCTGTTTCCCTTTGAGGGAGAGAGTCCTGGAGACTCATGACCCAGGGACCCGGGTTCAATTCCTGCCTTGGGTGACTGTCTGTGTGGAGTTTGCATGTTCTCCCCGTCTCTTCATGTCTTTCCATTGGGTGCTCCACTTTCCTCCCACAGTCCAAAAAGTCTGCAGGTTAGGTGGATTGGCCATGCTAAATTGCCCCTTAGTGTCTCAAGGTGTGTAGGTTGGATGGATTAGCCATGGTAAATGAATGGAGTTACAAGGATAGGGTGGGGGTGGGACTGGGTAGGATGCTCATTCAGAGAGTGGGTGCAGACATGATGGGCCGAATGGCCTCTTCTGCACTGGATGGATTTTATGATTCTCTCAGAGAAAAAATTCTTCCTCATCTCCGACTTAAATGGGCGATCCCTTATGTGACAGTAACTCCTCGTTCTAAATTCTTCCACAAGAATCCCTTCTGCACTGTAGGGATTCTATGAATCTATGATTCTATGAAAAAGAAACATCCTTTCCACATCCACACCAGCAGAATTAGCCTAGCAAGCCACTCAGGGCAGCAAGCCAGGGGGCGGCAAATGCTGGCATTGCCACTGATGCCGAATTCCTGAGAATGAATTGGATAAGAAAGTGTTGGTGAAAAGTTTCCATTTTCATTTGAAGCATTTAGCTATTGAGATCTCCGAGGCCATGTGACTGTCCAGCACTTAAAGCAGCAGCTTCCTTCTCTTCAGATTTACACTTGTTTCCATTTAATTTGATTTACTCCAAAATGTCAGTTAAATGGCATTGATTAAGCTTCATTGCTGCTGTCAGGATTGTAAAAAATGTTAAAGAGATGGACTGGTGGAGTGTTTAGTCTGTGAACCAACTCGTGCGTCTTTTGAGAAATGGGGCGGTGCCATCAAGAAAGCTTTCAAATTAGAGTTGTCAATGCCTACCGAAAATATGTTAAGTTTCTGGCTTTCATCGAGTGAACAATAGCACCTAAGAAGTTCATCCACTGTCCTGCCATTGGATGGCTTAATTTGAAGATAATTGAGTTCTGGGCCTCCTGGCTGACAGAGAAACTTTGATTTGTAAAGAAGTAATTCAAAACAAGGATTGTAGATTTTTAGCCATGAGGTGGAGGTGCTGGCGTTGGACTGGGGTGGGCACAGCAAGGAGTCTTACAACACTAGGTTAAAGTCCAACAGGGTTTATTTGGAATCACGGGCTTTCGGAACGCTGCTTGCCTGATGAAGGAGTAGCGCTCCGAAAGCTCGTGATTACAAATAAACCTGTTGGACTTTAACCTGGTGTTGTGAGACTTCTTACTGTAGACTTTTAGAGCATTGTCTGATCAGAGCCTCTGGATTAATGTGTAGGGAAGTTACAGAGCATTAGATCTAACCTCTGTTTGCTTCTTTTTATGTTTCTCAATCTTGACATTCATTAATATTGCCGTTAAACATGTGCAGCCAAACAATGAAAGAGCTTGCACTTTTCAGCAAGACAACACATTTTCAAGTCTTCTGGATGTCCCAAAGTTCTGTGTAGCCAATGGAGTATTTTTTGAAGTATGGTTATTGTTGTAATTTAGGAAACACAACAGCCGGTGTGTTCATGGTGAAACCTCAACATCAATCACGCAGTATAGAATCATGGAATCATTGAATCCCTACAGTGCAGAAGGAGGCCATTCAGTCCATTGAGTCTGCACCGACCACAATCCCACCCCGGCCCTATTCCCGTAACCCCATATATTTACCCTGCTAATTCCCCTGACACTAGGCTCAATTTGGCACAGCCAATCAACCCAACCCGCACATCTTTGGATTGTGGGAGGAAATCGGAGCACCCGAAGGAAATGCACGCAGACACGGGGAGAATGTACAGACTCCGCACAGGCAGTGACCCAAGGCCGGAATTGAACCCGGGTCCATGTCGCTGTGAGGCAGCAGTGCTAACCACTGTGCTACCGTGCCTCCCCAGTAGTGACCAGAGCATTGGATTTTTAACCATGTTGCTCAAGGTATAAGTATAGGCCAGGGCATTTGGGAGATCTCCCCTGCACGGTTTCCAAATAGGTGCTGTGGAGTTTCTCATGTCATCCCGATGTGGTAGATACGATTGTGGTTTAATATCCCATCTGCAATATAGCAAATCCGACAGTGCAGCACCCACTCAGTACAACACAAGAAGTGTCAGCCTAGATCTTGACTGGAATTTTACAGGCTTGTAAGATCCCGCCCGGGCAAGGCTGGCAGAACGGCACTCTCCATTGGCCTTGGGCGGGATCTAGCAAACCTTGGGCGGGCGTGCCAGTAAAATTCCGGCCCTTGTGTCCATATCTCTGTAGTCGGGTGTCTCTGTGCCTGGTTGTCAGGTTGTTCTATATTATTTTCCACAAGAAGGTACAGGGTGATAGGACATTAATATTTTTATGGTAGTGAAACAGGGTGTTGAATGTGAGGGAGGTACAAGTCAGTACAGAGTTACATGGTCCAGGATACTATACTTAAGGTCCATACATCCTCCCTCCCTCGCTCCTCAATGGTCTGCTTTTTGGAGTCATTTCTCTTTGTTTGAAATATTTGATCAGAACAAGGAAAAAATAATTACTGTCAGGTACTGTTGATTATCAGTTTACACTGTGCTGAATTGAATCCTAGAACTGTAAAGCACAAAAGAAGGCCATTTGGCCCATTTTACCTGTGGCGGCTCATTGAAATATCTATTCAACTAAGTTCACTCCTTTTTCCCTGCACCCCCACAGATTTTTCCTTTACAAGCATGTGCCCAATTCCCTTTTGAAAGTTACTCTTGCATCGGCTTCCACCACCCTTTCAGGCTGTGGTTTTTAGATCACAACATCTCGCTGTGTGAAAAAAAAATCTTTATCTTCATTCTAGTTCCTTAGCTAATTCTCTGAAATGTTTTCCTCCGGTTACTGATCGTCCTCCCAGTGGAAAGGTTCTCCTCACTTACTCTTTGAAACCTTCTTGTAATTTTGAATATCTCTTTAAAATCTCCTATTAACTTCCTCTGCACTAAGGAAAATAACCCCATTTTTCTCAGGTTTCTGTGAATTCCTATGGTGCAGAAGGGGGCCATGCAGCTCACCGAGTCTGCACCAATTCTTTGAAAGAGCATCTTACCCAGGCCCACCCCCCCCCGGCATTATCCTCACAACCCTGTGCATTTACCATGGCCAATCCACCTAACCTGCATATCTTTGGTGACTTGAGGTAGATTAATCTAGCAGCTCAAAACTGGACGTCCATGAGGAGTGTTGGGGTTCTTAGCAGCAGCAGAAATGAATACTTCCAGAATTGATGACCTCACTCCTTTGTCACCATCAGGCTAGCTGTCCAACTGGCTTGGTCAATGAACAGTCTAGAAGAACTTAGGGCTACCAAATGTCTATCTAAAAATGAGGCGCAACCTTGCTGAAGCCACAAGACTATGCTATATAATCCCATTAGCAAAAACACTCTGCCACATCTTGTTGGGCATTGTTGTGAGCAGTTAAGCAATTACCAAGAGTTGGCTTTATGGCCAACTGATCCTCAGTGACTGATTGTAAAAGATAAGGCTGAAGCATATCCTTAGGTCGCTGGTTCAATTCCAGCTCAAAGGAAGTCTAATATCCATTTAGGGTGGCACGGTGGCACAGTGGTTAGCTCTGCTGCCTCACAGCGCCAGGGACCCAGACTCGATTCCCAGCTTGGGTCACTGTCTGTGTGGAGTCTGCACGTTCTCCCCATGTATGCATGGGTTTCCTCTGGGTGCTCCGGTTTCCTCCCACAATCCGAAAAACATGCTGGTTTGGTGCATTGGCCATGCTAAATTCTCCCTCGGTGTACCCGAACAGGTGCCGGAGTGTGGCAACTAGGAAATTCTCACAGTAATTTCATTGCAGTGTTAATGTAAGTCTACTTGTGACACTAATAAATAAACTTCAAATTTTATAACATCTTCAGCCAGCGGTGCCAAGTGGATGGTCCATCTTGGGCTCCTCCTGAGGTCCCCAATATCATAGGTGCCAGGCTTCTTTCAATTGGATCCACTCCATGTGACATTTAAAAAACAGCTGAACACAACCGGACACAACTAGGACACTGGTTCCTGACAATTTACCTTCTGTAGTGCCAAAGACTTGTGACCCAGACCTCAGGTGAACCCTTAGTTCCAAAATAGCTTCAACACTGGCATTGTCCCCCACTGTGTGGAATATTGTCCAGCTATGTCCTATGCAGAACAAACAGGACAAATCCATTGAGTGCCCAATCAGCCAACTCTCCAACCATGAGTAAGATGATGGAAGGAGCCATCATCAGTGGCACTGACCATTGACCGGCTTGCCGACATTCAGTTTGGACTCTGCCAGGAACCCATGATTTCTTAAACTGTCTCTCCCCACCTCAATATGAAATCTGTCATCTTGCCTTGGGTGAACGCTTACTGGCCTCACACTCTGACCCGTTCACTTGTGAACAGATTGGTCTCCACTGGGGCCCTCTCTGCATCAATACTGGAGGAAAGTGGCCAAGTGGCGAATTCTCGGCTGAGCTGCTTTCTGAATTGTCCATCAATTAACATTAGTTTTAAAATGTATGCATCAGTAAATAATTTATGTCAGGCTGCAGTTTCATGTTTACATCAAACACTTTCCAAGTTGTAAATAACACAGAGTATTGGCTTTTAAGACCCTCTTTTATGTCTTATGGAATCAATATTGTCTGTTGCAGATGGCAGTCTAGCTGTGATAGATGAAGCGCTCTGTAGCCTCCAGTAACTACGTTGACTTTCATGATTCTTTGTTATTTGACACATTAATATTCTTCTTCAGAAGGGTTTCTATACTACCCACCATAATGCTGACGATAGACCAATTTCTACTTCGCTCAGACATTCGGTGCAGCGACACACTACACAAAACAGCCTGGCTGGGGAGAACGAGAGTTTCGCTTCTTTTGCGCAGCGCACTGTAACGTTCTGACGGACTGCCCGAAGATTCAATCGTGACTGCAACTTCCAAAAGGGATTGGATAAATACTTGGAAAGGGAAAATGTGTGAGGCTGCGGTGAAAGGGCAGGAGGGTGTGGGTCAGGTGTGGGGGGGGAGGTGTGGAGTTGACCAATTAGATTGCTCTTTTGTTAAGCTAGCATGGGTGGGAGGGGTTGAATGGCCTTCTGTGCTGTATGGTTCTATGACTTTTGTTCATTACTGGTGAAAAGACAAGACGTGAAGACTTAATTTCAGCTGAGAAACATTTGGAGAAACAAGTCATTGTTTTGCAGAGAATATCTGAAAGACTTCAGCGAATCCCACTGTCTTATCCATTTCTTTTCATGAAGGCAACACCCAAGCATCAATGAACATATGATCTCCTTTTCTTATCAGCCGTCTAGTGAAGCAACATCTGTAATATAATTTATTACAGAAAAACACTGTTGCAGAGAGGATTTTATGAGGATTAATCCTGGTGCATGTGCACATTATGCTACTGTTGAATAGATGAGTGCTTATGCATATGTGCCATACATAGTGAGGACTGAATCACGTTAGTGCTGTGAAGCATCAGGACTATCTGGGAGGATGTTTGGAGGCAAAATATTTCACCAATTAAATCAAAGTGAATTTCACAGTGAAGGGAGGAGTTATATCCTGTTATATCCTGTCATTCTTGATTGTTTTTTTGGTTGAAGAACTCCTTCTCAAATGGATTTGTGACCATGGGCTGAATTTTACACAGGGGGCAGGGGCCACCGACCCCATGTATAAGGTGAGGGTGAGCCCATCTGCCCTTGGCCCACTCACCCCATCAGTTGTCTGGCCTTTAAATGGCCCGAGGCAGAGCTGCCACCCCCATTGGAGAGGAAGATCCCCCCTCCTCCCAGAGCTGCCGAACAATCAAATCGCAGCCAGCTTTCTTGTCCTAGCAGCGCCACTGGGGGGGCCTGTCTTGTCCCAACAACTCTGGTGAGGGATTGGGGTGCTGGGGAGAATGGGGAAACGCAGGAAGATGGGCATGCCTGTTAGGGAGTGAGCCTTCAATTGGCATCTTCCTCTGGACTCAATGACAGTGGGGGAGAAGCTCCTTAAGTGGCCATTAACTGACCATTTAAGGACTCAATCGACTCATGAGGGAGCAGGCAACCCACACCTCCTTGCTATGGGTAAAAATACCTCTACAGCCAGGCAGGCAAAGTGCACAGCCATGGCACCCAGTTTAATTCCATCCTTGCAGGACAATTCTGTCCTTTTGGTGGAGGAAGTTCAATCTCATTAATTCCTTATCTAAAAATGGCAAGGTGGCACAGTGGTTCGCACTGTTGCCTCACAGTGCCAGGGACCTGGGTTTGATTCTGGCTTGGGTGATTGTGTGGAATTTACATGTTCTCCCCATGTCTGCATGGGTTTCCTCCGATTGCTCCTGTTTCCTCCCACAGTCCAAAGATGTGCTGGCTAGGTGGATTGGCCAATGCAAAAATGCCCCTTAATGTCCAAAGATGTCTAGGTGGATGGATTAGCCTTGGTGAATGTGTGGGGTTATAGGGATAGGGCGGGGGAGAGGGCTTGGGTAAGATACTCTGCAAGAGAGGCAGTGTAGACTTGATGGGCTGAATGTCCTCCTTCTGCACGGTAGAGATCCTACGATTCTAAATCATAATACAATGTAATACTTACATCACCAGGATCGATTTCAGGTCACTGCTCATTCACACACTGCTCCATCGAATGGGCAAGACTCCTCATCCAGAAAAGTTTGGGAATCACTGGGCTATGATTCGGAAACAGATTATAGCCCCTCCTCCCTTCACTTTGAAAACCACTTTGATTTAATTGGTGAAATACCTTGCCCCTGAACATGCTTCAGGATAGTTCCTGTTAACTCATTGCACTAATCTGATCCAGCCCTCACGATGTACATATGCATAAGTACTCATCTATTTAACAACATCATGAAGGGCACATGTACCAAGACTAATTCTCGTACCGTGGGGACCTGGACCATCTCTGCAGTCTCCAGTTGGAGAAACACTGGTCTAACTAACGCACGTTGGCAGCTTGAGCCTGAAGGCCCAAGGTGCACCTTTAAATTGGACCTTGCACTTGATTCGAATACTCCAGGGGTAGCTCGACCATTCTGAAAAGAGCAACATTGGGCAGGCCTGCCTTGCCAGCCGCAGGCCTCAGCTCGGTCTTCAGTCGTGGTAAGGAGAGCAATGTGTGTTGGGGGGGGGGTGGGTGGGGTGAGAGGATGATTGTGGTTTGGCGGAGGCCTTTAATTTTGTTGTCTTGGCAGAAGGAACATTGATGTTTGTCCTAGCTCTACAGTTAGCTGTAAAGCAATTTTGGTTTCATCTTATCACTGGCAGCTGTTCGGCTGCATCCAGATGTTCAACACAGAGAGCAAGCTCCTAAAACCTGGGATGCTCATTAAACATATGCAAGGGGCCCAATTCGTGTAAGAGACAACTGATCGGGACGTCTGTAAAATTGCCTGACTGGATATGAAGCCAGGTGTATTTCAGATATCCTCGTGGCACAGACTAATCCCTATCTTCTGTCTGAAAAGCAAATCCAGTCCCAACAATTTCTACCCACATATCTTGAACATTTTTATTTATTTTTTCTTCATTCGTGGGACATGGGTGTTGCCGGCTGTTCAGCATTTATTGCCCATCCCTATTGCCTGAGGGCAGTTGAGAGTCGACCGCATTGCTGTGGCTCTGGAGTCACATGTGGACCAGACCAGGTAAGGATGGCAGATTCCCTTCCCTAATTAGTGAACCAGATGCGTTTTTCCGACAATGGTTTCATGGTCATCAGTAAATTCTTAATTCTAAATTTTTTTTATTGAATTCAAATTCCACCGTCTGATGTGGCGGGATTTGAACCCGGGTCCCTGAACATCAGTTGAATTTCTGGATTACTAGTCTAGTGATAATACGACTAGGCCACCGCCTCCCCGGTTGGTTGCCTGCTACCTTCCCTATGAAATATACCACTCTGCATCTCTGACTAGGAGTGACGGCCCCATCATTGTTGCCAGAGGGCTGTACTCTTGTACCTCAAGTCAAGCTGGCTTTCTACTCCCTGCTCTTGAAAACAAGCGAACCTTGCTCCTAACACCTCCTCAGTTGGATTTATTTCATTTGAACACTTAACTGGAGAGTTATCTCTGCTTCCATCTTGTATCCTATTGTCACGGTGCAGGGTATCACAATTCTTAGTTGGTACCTCTTCATTATTTTGCACTATTCAGTTGACTCAGAAATCTCCCATAAATTTTCGATTTATATTTTATTCAAGCATCAATATATCACATTTCAAAGTACTCCTGTAGGATCAGCATTGGGTTTGTTGCAGGTTGATTCATTTGGTATAATTTTTTATGATCCTCTCCATATATCATTACGGTTCACAGTGTATGATAAACACAAGCCCTAAATGGACTGGAGGAACTAACTTCCAGTCAATTAGGCTTGAAGGAACAAATATGTTCCAACAATAGTACGAACCTGAGACAACACTGGATCTCTGAACAAGAGAGAAGTAGAGAAGCTGTTTCCAATTGTGAAGGAATCCAAAATTAAGAACCATAAATATTGGATGTTCAGTAAGAGTCCATTAAGAAACTCAGGAGGAACACCTTTCCCCCGAGACTAGTGAGAATGTGGAATTTGCTTAAGGGGAAGTTAAGCATGTCCATGAAGAAGGAAGGAATGGAAGGATCTCTTGATAAAGTGAGATGATGTAGGGTGGGAGGAGGCTTATGTGGAGCTTAAACATCAGGTCAAATGTATTGGCCTGAATGGTCAGTTTCACGAATGATAACCGTCTATGAATGGCATCTATCCATGGTGCCCAGAAGGGTAAATGGTCAGTTTGGTTAGTTGTTGATAGGTAATCGCTGTTAACTAATTATATAATGAAAGTGGATGCCTGGGAGCTAAATTCATCACAGATCCTGATTTCTGTTCTGGTTATAAACCAGGCTTTATATGAGAGCGGTAATTGTGGGACAATGCCATATAACATGATATGCCAAGGCATGGCAGCACCTACATTTTCACCCCCTGATTCGCCAGGACTTTGCCAATGGAAGCAGCCACAGAGCAGGGGCATGATGGCTCAGTGGTATTGTTGCTAGGCTATTAATCCAGAAACTCAGCTAATGTTCTGGTGACCCAGGTTCAAATCCCACCAGCTGGTTAAAAATTGAATTCAATAAAAAAATTCTGGAATTAAGAATCTACTGATGACTATGAAACCATTGTTGATTGTCGGAAAAAACCATCTGGTTCGCTAATATCCTTTAGTGAAAGAAATCTTTACTTGGTCTGGTCTACATGTGACTCCAGAGCCACAGCAATGTGGTTGGCTCTCGATTGCCCTTGGGCAAACCAGGTATGGGTAATAAATGCTGGCCAGCCAGCGACGCCCATGTTCCATAAATGATTTTTTAAAAATGTATGTACGATGGAGGAGGGGGGGATATTGGATTTTGAAGGTGTCCTACTGGTTGGCTAAATGCAGCAGGAAATGAAGCTTAGAAGAGCATGTGGACACAGGAAGACCTGAGTAGATGGAAAGAAAATATGAACGATCAAAGGATAGCATCCAAAGATAAGAAAAGACAGAAAATAGAAGATGAACTAGCCTCACCTGTATAGTTGTGATGTCCTGTCCATCACAGTAGATATTCCCAACTCGCTCACAGTCACATAATTCTCCTGGGAGAAGTGACAATCTAGACTAGCTTTGTAACAAATGGACTTCAGCCAGTGGGTGGAAGGAACTGATGAACTCTCACACAGTTCGAACACTGGCGCAATTAAAATGAGCTTGTTTTTTGTAGGTTCAAAGTGAACCAGGACATGCTGAATGCAATTCTGTTTGGCGTTCATTCACTCACAGAATGGTTGATTCAGATGTAAGGAGTAAAGTTCTGTCTCTGTGCTTCATCCACGTGTAACTCCTTGACTTGTGATTTAATTGCAGCAGAGAGTATGGAAGGCATCACCAGCAAGGTAAGTTCCAAAGAAAAGTTACAAATGTCTTCCACTGGCGTATTTCAAATTTGTATGGAAGTCAGCTTGGAACAAATCACGTCCTTTTTTAAACAAAATATTAACTTAATACACCCTGTGCTGTACAGGATGTTAGATTCTTCAACAAAGCTTGATTCACCCAGAATCAAAGTTAACAGCCTCTGTGGCAAACGTAGTCTCTGCTGGCGATGAAATGGGAAACTTGGAGGATACCTGGTCAGCTTGTGAGGAAAGGTTGGACAGACTGGGCTTGTTTCCACTGGAGTTTAGAAGAGTGAGGGGAGACTTGATTTAAGTATATACGATTCGGAACAATCTTGACAAGGTGAATGTGGAAAGGATCCTTCTTCCATTGGGTGAGTTCAGAACAGAGTTTTAAAATTAGGGGTCACCCTTCTGGGACAGAGATGAGGAGCGACTTTGGAACTCTCTGCCTCAGATGACAGTGGAGGCAGGGTCATTGAATATTTTTAAGGCAGAGATAGATGGATTCTTGTTAGACAAGGGAATCAAAGGTTATCAGGGGTAGGTAGGGATGTGGAATCGATACACAAACAGATCAGCCATGATCTTATTGAATGGTAGAATAGGCTCGAGGGGCCGAATGGCCTACTCCAGCTCCTATTATGTTCTTAGGCTGAATTTCTGCTGCTGAGGAAGCCTGGTGTGGACTACACACAACTCTGTAAAGCTTTTTTCTTCTTACTGGGACCCTTTTGATTCAGAAGCTCAATCCTGACATGTGAACGTGGAGTTGGAAAGACACCAGGTGATGTCTTGCCTGTCGGCATCTGCTGGTACTGCAGTGGACAGTGTGTCATTCTGAACTGCCAGCTATTTGGCACCTGTACAGCTGGATCTTTTAGTCTGAGGCATGCAAAATGGTAAGCGAAGAGGAAAGCCTTAGATTACAGGACAGTATAGACGGGCTAGTCAGATGGGCAAAAGAGTGGCAAATGGAATTTAATCCTGAAAAGTGTGAGGTGATGACACTTTGGGAGGACTAACAAGGCAAAGGAATGCACAATGAACAGTAATATGCTAGGAAGTACAGAGGACCAGAGGGACCTTGGGTGCATATCCAAAGATCTCTAAAAGCACCATGGCAGTTTAAGAAGGCATATGAGATACTTGCCATTATTAGCCGAAGTATAGAATAGAAGAGGAGGGAGGTTATGATGGAGATGTATAAAACACTCATTAGGCCACAACTAGAAGCTACAGAAGGATATAGATAGGCTGGAAATTTGGGCAAAGAAATGGCAGATGGAGTTCAATCCTGATAAATGCGAAGTGATGCATTTTGGTAGAAATAATGTAGGGAGGAGCTATATGATAAATGGCAGAACCATAAAGGGTGTACATACGCAGAGGGACCTGGGTGTGCAAGTCCACAGATCCTTGAAAGTGACGTCACAGGTGGAGAAGGTGGTGAAGAAGGCATATGGCATGCTTGCCTTTATAGGACGGGGCATAGAGTATAAAAGTTGGGGTCTGATGTTGCAGATGTATAGAACGTTGGTTCGGCCGCATCTGGAATACAGCGTCCAGTTCTGGTCGCCACACTACCAGAAGGATGTGGAGGCTTTGGAGAGAGTACAGAGGAGGTTTACCAGGATGTTACCTGGTATGGAGGGGCTTAGTTATGAGGAGAGATTGGGTAAACTGGGGTTGTTCTCCCTGGAAAGACGGAGGATGAGGGGAGACTTAATAGAGGTGTATAAAATTATGAAAGGCATAGATAGGGTCAACGGTGGGAAGCTTTTCCCCAGGTCGATGGTAACGTTCACGAGGGGTCATAGGTTCAAGGTGAAGGGGGGGAGGTTTAACACAGATATCTGACGGACATATTTTACACAGAGGGTGGTGGGGGCCTGGAATGCGCTGCCAGGCAAGGTGGTGGAGGCGGACACACTGGGAACGTTTAAGACTTATCTAGACAGCCATATGAACGGAGTGGGAATGGAGGGATACAAAAGAATGGTCTAGTTTGGACCAGGGAGCGGCGCGGGCTTGGAGGGCCGAAGGGCCTGTTCCTGTGCTGTATTGTTCTTTGTTCTTTGTACTGTGCACAGTTCTGGTCACCACACTTTAGGAAGGATATGATTGCGCCAAAGCGGTTGCAGAGGAGATTCACCAGGATGTTGCCTGGGCTGGAGCATTTCAGCTATGATGAGGGGCTGGTTAGGCTGGGGTTGCTTTCCTTAGAGCAGAGAAGGCTGAGGGGAGACCTCATCGAGGTGTACAGAATTATGAGGGACATAGATAGGGTAGATAGGAACAAACTTTTTCCCTTAGTAGAGGGGTCAATAACAAGGGGGCATAGATTTAAGGTAAAGGGCAGGAGATTTGAAGAAAAACCTTTCACCCAGAAGGTGGTGGGAATCTGGAGCTCACTGCCTGAAAGAGTGATAGAGGTGGGAACCCTCACAATATTTAAGGAGTGCCTAGATGAGCACTTGAAACGCCATAGCTTACAAGGCTATGGACCAAGTTAGAAAATGGGATTAGAATACATAGGTGCTTGATGGCCAGTACAGACATGATGAGCCGAAGGGCCTCTTTCTGTGCTGTAAAGTACTGCATACCTCAGGCCTACTTTCAATGGTCTCAGAAGTGTGCTATACTTGATTCACTCAGGAATGCTGGCTACAAGAAGGGCAGAACTCCAGCCAGCTAGGAGTGTGCAGTTTAACTGATTCCCCATCAATAACCTGCATTCCTGTAGTGCCTTCGGCATAGATAAATGTCCCTATGTGCTTCACAGGAGGATAATTAGAGAAACATTCACACTGGGCCATTGAAGGAGTCATTAGGGCAGGTGACCAAATATTTGGTCAAAGCTGGATTTATGGATGGTCTTAAAGGGGAGAGAGATGTGTAGAGTTAGGAAGGGGGGGTAGTCCAAACCTAGATGGCTGAAGGCCGAATGGTGGAGTGAAGGAAATTGTGGATGGACAAGAGTTGGGGGAGCACAGAGAGCTTGGTCTGATGGAGGTGACGGGGTGGCACTGTGGCACAGGGATGGCACGGTGGCACAGTGGTTAGCACTGCTGCCTCACAGCGCCAGGGACCCGGGTTCAATTACCGGCTTGGGCCACTGTCTGTGTGGAGTTTGCACGTTCTCCCCGTGTCTGCGTGGGTTTCCTCCGGGTTCTCCGGTTTCCTCCCACAGTCCAAAAGATGTGCGTGTTAGGTTGATTGGCCATGATAAATTGCCCCTCAGTAGGGTCTGGGTGGGATTGTGGTCAGTGCAGACTTGATGGGCCGAATGGCTTCCTTCTGCACTGTAGAATTCTATGATTCTATAATTCTATGACAGAGATCGGCGGGGGCAAGGTCATGGAGGGATGCAAACAACAAGCAACATCTGAAACATAGCCAGCTGCAGTGATGTGACAATTACACTGCCTCTTTGGATCTCAGAGTAATCCTAGAATCAGCCAAAGTCTCACCTTCCAATGCAATGCACATAGGACAGGTCATGCCAGATATGAATCATATAGGCATTGATACAAATTCCAAACCTGGCTTTAAACATGACACTACCAGATCCCATTGTTCTGCCTGCCACACACTTTCCTCATCTTGTCTTTGACTCTGCATCCTCCTGCATCCTATAATGAGAAATTAAATCCCAAACCTCGTCTAACCTCTGAGGTGGACTGAAAAGATTCTACAGCACAATTTTGGAGAAGAACAAAGGAATTTTCCCCAGTGATTTGCTAATTCTAAAAACAACAGCACGAAGGAACAGATTATCTGGCAACTTATCACATTGCTGTTTGTGGGAGGTGGCTGTGCTTAGATTGGCTGCTGCGTTTCCTACATTACACTTCACAAAGTAGCTAGTTGACTGTCTCGTGCTTTGAGACAGTCTCAAGATGCTACACAAAAGCAAGTTCCTTGCTTACCAATGTGAAGAACATTTGCACCTATGTGCAAAGTGGTGGTGGTGGGTTATGGATCATTCAGAGATGGCAACTGTATGTTGCTATGGCAACATACAGTTTTACATGCATGTTCTAGCCTGGAGTCTCTCGATAGTGATGGCCGAGGCTCCAATGTTCTTTCCAGGGGTCGCTCCCACTCTTAGAATTATAGAATCCTTACAATGCAAAAGGAGGCCATTTGGCCCATCGAGTCTGCACCAACCACAATTTCACCCAGGCCCTAATCCCGTAACCCCACGTACTTAGTCCCCCTGACACTAAGGGGGAATTTACCATGGTCGATCAACCTAGTCCGCACATCTTTGGAGTGTGGGAGGAAACTGGAGCACCCAGAGAAACCCACACAGAGATAGAGAGGACATACAAACTCCACACAGTCACCCAAGACAGGAATCGAACCCAGTCCCTGGTGCTGTGAGGCAGCAGTGCTAACCATTATGCCAACGTGACTTCATTGGCATGTTGGAAGGACTGGCAGGTTGATAATAAACCTGTTTGCCTTCATTATGGACGCACCTTCCTTAGCCATCAAGCCCTAGGATGGGACTCGAACCTGGAGCTTCTGACTCAAAGGCAGGGACACTGCTCACTGCACCACAAGACATCCCACCCACACCCACCCCCCCTTTTAGAAATGGCAACAGGAAAAGAACAATGAATCAGTAACCCGCTTTCTCTAATACAATATTCTGAGTTTAGATTAGAGCACTGGGTATTAGCAAATCTGAATAGAATAGAAAATGGATTGTTAACTGAAACATGAATAAATTAGTTGAGTCATGGCCCATTATGAACACTTCGCTCCTTACCTGAAGCATATTGAACAGAGTTAGTGAAAATTGAAAGTGTCCATGTATGGTGCACTTAATGTAAACGAGGTGACGCTTAGTAGAATATACGATGTTGACAGCACACATAATGGCTAATGTTTTGCATTGTTAATTGAAGTAGGTAATTGAGCTGGCAAATTAAATATTCATATAATTTAATTTAACCATTTGTTTGAGGCCATTAAAACTGTCATGTTTAACGATTTACTGGTGTTGATAAACTTACACTGTCGGGTTTTTTTTCAATGAAACCGACTTCTAGATGTAACAAACAGAAATTCTCGACACTGCAGCCATGATGTGAGTGTTTGGTTTCATAGCCACTGTCAGTTGTTAGTGACCATGGATACAGTTGTATCATTAGTCAAAAGAAATGGATGATGTGGAACACTGTAAGAACAACACAGCTGTTCTTTGTTTATGTTGGGAATACAATAACATGGCACAAAGTGTGCCTTGTTGTAGATGCCCTTACCTTGATTTCTGTCTCCAGCAACATGCTTCATCTGCTAACTTGCAGATCGAAAAAGTTTTTTCAGACCAAAGGAAGGACAGACCTGCGTTTTATTTCGGGGCCTTTTACCCCATTTTGGGATGCCTTAAAAACACTTCGCTAGGTACTGTTTTTCTTTCACCAAACGTGTCGTCGCTCTGACATCGCGGTGGCCAATTTGCACACAGCAAGATCCCACAGACAGCGAGGAGATTAATGGCTCGACAATCTGTCTCAGTGATTTTGATCGAGGGATAAATGTCAGCCAGGACCCTGGGAAGAACTCCCTGCTCCCTTTCAAAATTGGGCTGTGGGATCTTTTACTTCCACCTGTGAGCAGATGGAGTCTCGGTTTAAGGCTCTCATCCAAAATGAAGAGTAAGCTATTGAGTAAAATGGGACATTTAAACCCCAATCCTTTTTGCACCCCACACCCATGGAGTGACAGCATAAAATAACATAATTATTACAGGAAGGATGGAATGGTGGCACAGTGGTTAGTACTGCTGCCTCACAGCGCCAGAGACCCGGGTTCAATTCCCGCCTTGGGTCACAGGTCTGTGTGGGTTTCCTCCGGGTGCTCCGGTTTCCTCCCACAGTCTGAAAGACTTGCTGGTCAGCTGTGCTAAATTCTCCCTCAGTGTACCCGAACAGGCACCGGAGTGTGGCGACTAGGGGAGTTTCACAGTAACTTCATTGCAGTGTTAATGTAAGCCTATTTGTGACGCTAATTTTAAAAAAATGAACATGCTTGCATGGAAAGTCTTTGATCCTTTAACCACGTCATTTCAAGTCTGTTGAAATAGCAGACAGTAGAATTAAATACAGAGATATTCAGAATTTATCTATGGAGATTGTAGTACAGTTTCACCCTATCAGTGTTAACACACCAGTCTTTGAAAATCCTCCCACTGCAGTGTCTCATTACGTCAGACTCCTGGTCTGACTTTGAACCTGGTTTTGTTACCATCTGTCCAGTATGCATTTAATATACACTCAGAAGTATCCAAACATTAAGTTTTAATTCACTTTTAAACAAAAACAGCTTTAAGAAAACATTGACGAGACACAGTTCATACTTGACAGGAAGTCAGAAGAAAACTTGTTATGAATCAATACCTGAGGGATCTTGGTGGAGCACTGGATTAACACATTGTCCTTTCCTCTGGGACCTGGCTTTGCTTCCAGACCAGACTGACTCGATAATAGAGTCTTTGTTATTAAGGCTCCTAAGTGGGCAGTTTTAATCCAGTTCCCAGCAATGTGCAACTCCCCATAATTCTGCACTAAAGCAGCGGTTAAGTTTAGATTCATATGTGCTGGGGTGAATCTAGCATAAAGCTAACAAAAACTGTAAGGCTTATGACTTAATGAATAGAGCTAGCTAGAATTAGCACACAGGGACCTGGAAGTAACATTTGACAGGCATTTATGTAGCGCCTTTCATGACTTCAGGATAT
Source organism: Mustelus asterias (assembly GCF_964213995.1). NCBI lineage: Eukaryota > Metazoa > Chordata > Chondrichthyes > Carcharhiniformes > Triakidae > Mustelus > Mustelus asterias. Next base: position 32,364,521 of record NC_135819.1, read on the forward strand.
CTCAAAGTCCTTACAATTAATTAAGTGGTTTTGAAGTGCAGCTACTTTGAGAATGTACAAAACAGGGCAATTCTACACACAGCAAGGCCTCATGTACAGCAATGAGCTAAATCATCAAATAATCTGTTTTGGTTGATGTTTGGTCAGGAGTTTGAATTGACAAGGATACAGGAGAGAACAGTGGCACAGCAGCACGATGGCACAGTGGTTAGCACTGGTGCCTCAGAACGCCAAGGACCCGGGTTCGATTCCCGGCTTGGGTCACTGTCTGTGCGGAGTCTGCACGTTCTCCCCATGTCTGTGTGGATTTCCTCCGGGTGCTCCAGTTTCCTCCCACAGTCTGAAAGATGTGCTGGTTAGGTGCATTGGCCATGGTAAATTCTCCCTCAGTGTACCCGAACAGGCGCCGGAGTGTGGCGACGAGGGGATTTTCACAGTAACTTCATTGCAGTATTAATGTCAGCCTCTTTGTGACTCGAATGAATAAAGTTTAAAAGAACTCTGCACTTCTACAAAATGTTGCATGGGGTCTCTTTCACGTTTACCTGAGGGAGCAGGCAGTCCTGGGTTTAACATCAGGGGTGGGATTTTCTGGCCACGCTCGCCCCAAATCCAGAAAATCCCACCCTTGCATGGTCCGTCCCCACTCCCTGTTACAATTCCCATGGTGGGGCGGGATGGGAAAATTCCCCATCTGGAAGACAGCTTTTCAAACTAATGTTGAACATCAGTCGAGATTATCTGCTCAAATCTTTGGAGTAGGATTTGAATCCACAACCTTCTGACTCGGGAGCAAGAGCGCTACCACTGAGCCACTGACATCAGACAAAGATCAGGCAATGAACAAAAGGCCTTACTGAATGCTGGCATCAATAGCCAAAACAGTAGAACACGTCCCCCAAAATTACACTTCAAAAACTGTTCCATTTTAGCCACTATGCCACAAAACATGTACATGCATAAGAACATACACAGAGAAAAAAAAAGCAACTGCACAGATCCCAAGTGCAAGGGAGGTGAGCTGTCAAGAATGATTAGAGGAGCTTAAGCCTTACCACCACGATAACAACTCAGCACCTTCAAGACAGGAAAATCAACCAAAGAGCTTCTCGGTCTGTGTCTAAAAACAAAAGTCAAATAAAAGGAGATATTAGGAGGGCTGATCATAAAACTTGGTTAAAAAGGTGAATTTTAATGAGGATCAAAGGAGGAGAGACGGGGTGGAAAGCTAAATGGGTTCAAGGAAAGGAATTGCAGAGCATGTTGGTACATGACTGAAAGCACAGCAACAACTGCTGGAACAACAGTGAAATAGAATAAAGGGAATTAAGAAATATGTAAAATAATATTCATCATAGATAAAGTAAACCCAGCTTTGTAATTCTCAAAATCACATGAGACAGCAACAAACAAGTGGAGCCTTAGGTTATATTATTAAATCAGTTGGACTCAAATTCATGCTGAACTATCCAGTGCTGTGGTTGGGGTGCACCTAGGATATTTGGGTGGCACGGTGGCACAGTGGTTCGCACTGCTGCCTCACAGCACCAGGGACCTGAGTTCAATTCCCGGCTTGGGTCACTGTCTGTGTGGAGTTTGCACATTCTCCCCGTGTCTGCGTGGGTTTCCTCCGGGTGCTCCGGTTTTCTCCCACAGTCCAAAGATGTGCGGGTTAGGTTGATTGGCCATGACAAATTGCCCCTTAATGTCAGGGGGATTAACAGGGTAAATGTGTGAGGTTATGGGAGTGGGATTGTTGTCGGTGCAGACTCGATGGGCCAAATGGCCTCCTTCTGCACTGTAGGGATTCTATGATTCTATGGTATTGCGTATGTTCCTGGCTGTTGTAGCAAGGGATGCCATCCAGGCCCTGCGGTCAAAAGGGCAAACCACAGCAACAAGTCCGTAGCTCACTACTGCGCCTCTGAGTCTGAAGGCTGTGGGTTCAAGTATCATTCTGGAGACTTGAGCAAGAACCAAGGCCACACTACAATAATGCACTGCTTATCAAACTTCTTTGGCTACAGATCACTTAAGTGGGGCAACAGACTCTGCAGATCACCTCGACATCCACCCCTACCCCACCCACTTTCACTTGCTGCTTATAAAAACCTTGTCAGAATTATTGGGAACTTATGGAAATTATAAATATTTAATTCCTTCTTGCTACTAAATGTAATAAATTTATGTGCATTAATTTTTGTTGTTAAATATCATAAGTAAATTATTAATTCATGCCAGAAACAAAAATATAAGGATTTTCATATCATATACATTAATACTACAAGAGAAGATATTTATTTGAAATATTCCAAACTGTCATAAAATCATCACAGCCATCTTCTTCTGAGAAATTAATACTTATCTCACATCTTCCTTAATCAAACAAAATCAGCAGTAAGATAAATTCTGCTTATAAAACGACATTGCTGTTGCTCCTGTTTACAGTCGCATGGCGACTCATGTCATGCATGTGGGAACACGTCTGGTTGTGTGATGCCGCACAATTAGTGGGGATGAGGATTCTGCCCTGTTCTCTCGAGTGGTGTCACCCCTGGCATTGTGCATCAGTGACTTACATTTTGGACCAGGCCGAGGACCACCTTATGGGCGGGCACGGTGGCACAGTGATTATCACTGCTGCCTCACTGTGCCAGGGACCCGGGTTCGATTCCCAGCTTGGGTCACTGTCCGTGTGGAGTTTGCAAGTTCTCCCCGTGTCTGCGTGGGTCTCCTCCGGGTGCTCTGGTTTCCTCCCACGATCTGAAAGACGTGCTGGTTAGGTGCATTGGCCGTGCTAAATTCTCCCTCAGTGTACCCGAACAGGTGCCGGAGTGTGGCGACTAGGGGATTTTCATAGTAACCTCATTGCAGTGTTAATGTAAGCCTACTTGTGACTAATAAATAAAACTTTAAACTTTAACTTTAAAACTGGATGACCCTCGCACAGACTGCTAGTGTTCTGTGAACCGCCCTTTGAGAAGCATTGCTATACAGTGCTGAAACAGTGCTGCACATTCAGCTGAAATCCTATCTTCCTTCTCAGGTGAATGCAAAAGATCCCACAGCACTATTCTGAGGAAGAGTAGGGAGCTATTACTGGAGTCCCCACCAACATCACTTACTTAATTGGTTGTAAAGCACTTAGGGATGTCCTTTGATTGTGGAACACTCTGTGTAAATACAAGTACTTTTTCTTTTAAATTAAATTTGTGCTGTTGTATGTTCTACCAATATAATTATGGACTTCCAATGCGCACGTACTTGGTAGGGAGCAGAGCAGCTGTAATGACTGCGGTGTTGGTCTTAGCTGCTATATCACACTGTTGGACCATGCCTCTCAGAGACCCGAGTTCCAGTTCGTGCTTCAGTGAAGGATTCTGGTAGTGAAGTGCTCAGAGCCCAAGTACCATCAGACCAGCTGTTTAGTGCAGGCAAGGCATCTGTGAATTTGTCTGGACTCTCGGATCCAACAGCAATGTGAGGTGGCTGGGGAAGACTGCGTTTGAGATCTCCAGCACAGGCCCTTTTGAGATGTGTGTGCTTTGCATTTCCCCAGTGGCAGGCCAGAATCCTGCCAAGTCAGGATGTTTACTGGGGATGAGTAAACAGGTCCTGTTAAATCCAAGCAAAAGACCAAACCATTAAATGTACAATTTCCTCCTGCAGTTCAAGGGTAACGTGGAAGCGTGGCTCTGATCCAAGTTTCCATTTCTTCATTGATAAACATTGTCCAGCTCCGCTGACTTGAATGTGGATACGAGGCTGGACTTGGGACCCCAGCTGGGGCCAAATCCAATACGAACACAAGCAGAGGTCCAGCCACGTCAGCTGTTCAACGGGACATGGGGATCTTAACATAGGTGCACTTTTACCTTGTGACTACATTAGTCTCAGCAACTGGTGAGGACTGAACGGAGAGAAGAGGTGGGCACAGCTAGGAGAAAGGGAATGCAAAAGGCGAAAAAAGAAAGGGGAGGAAATGCTGAAAAGATTACAATTATTTAAGAAAGAAAAACATCTGGACTTAACAGAGTGACACGTCAGTAAAAGTGCAGGTCCCGGCTGTCCCCAGTCTGTATCAATCGCATCACATACTAATCTCTGAGCCTTGATTACAGTATAATAGGAAGTTGCCGCAGCTACACATTGCCTCAGATAAATGACAGCATATTAACTGTTTTTACACCCTGGACTAATTAGGAGGCTTTTTAAAAAATTGTCTTGAACATCTCTGAATAAATTCATAATGAAGTGTCGGTAATTTATACTTTCAAGAGACTTGTCTACCCCCAATTCAGGTGACTTACAATGGAAGGGCCACGCAATCGATTTTCTGTAGTGTACCGAGACAGCAGAAGCGACCCGAAAACATAAGTTGCCCGATTTCCTAAAAAAAAAGTCTCCACTGTTAAAATGTTTAGAATGGAGGGGTGGTGGTGTTGGGGGGGGGGGGGGGGCGGTGAATGATGGGTTCTGCTATTGAAACTGAGAGACAGTTACCACGTAACACCGAAATGCTCTTAAAAAAAGTGAAGATTGAATCAGTCAGTAATAATAGATATGTATGTCATTACAATGAATCATTTTGTTAGTACAACACTGGGTTTTTTTTTGTTGCAACCGAAAATGCCTAAAAGCTTTCTTTCTGCGTGCGAGTGGATGGGGGCGGGGGAGGGTGGTAGAGGGATATTCAGGGTGAGTGTGGCGGGGGGGGGTGGTGGTGGTAGTGGGATGATGGGTGTGATGTGCTGTTAAAGGGAAGTTAAAATGATTGAGGCTATTTGAAGACATGAAGAGTTGTATCCTTCTGTGGGCAGGGTATAATTTACAGAGCAGAAAGTGGGAGTGAAATATCTCCTCAATATCTGTGTTTGGCAGCAGGGATGAATGCATACATCAGGAACAATGTTTACGTGTTATATTCCCTTATTCTAGCCTGTCAAGCTGTCAAAAGTAAAGCTAACGGCCGCCGAGACAGCAAAAGCATTGCGATGCGGAAGCCTGTGAAAAAGGATTCTGAAGAGAAGGGGTTGTTGTGGTGGCCACTTAATTCGAGAACAACATAAATTACACAGTTTATTAAATTAGATGTATGCTGAGATGTGGGAGTGGGAGGCAGATACAGTGACACGCGAAAGCACCGACAGCACAAGGGGATTGTTTAAACTGACCAAATACACGGTGACAAGAGTGTTCCTTGTTTTTTTTTCTCAAAATGCTCTGGAAAATATTTACAACTGATTGAGATTACGTGGTGCCTTTCATTTGGGTCTCCTTTTCAAAACCTTTGGCTTAAAATTTAACTCCTAAAACGATACCTTTTGATCTATTCGCTCAGTTCGCTGTGTGGCGGAGACAGACACATTTTCAATTTAATTGCCGACATGTAAATAAAAGGCCTGCACAAATGCGAAAGAAAATACGACCACATGTCTTTCATTTTAGGATGGGCTGTACATTCTCATTGTCAGACCTCGAGTTGGAGTTACAGATCATACACTGGCCGAATTGCAAATTTATCTAATTTTACCCAGGTAGTTATCACATACAAAGCATAGAAGATATGCACATTCTCCCCGTGTCTGCGTGGGTTTCCTCCGGGTGCTTCAGTTTCCTCCCACACTCCAAAGATGTGCGAGTTAGGTTGATTGGCCGTGCTAAATTGCCTCTTAGAGTCAGGGAGATTGGGAGGGTAAATACGTGTTGTTATGGGGGTAGGGCCTGGGTGGGATTATGGTCGGTGCAGACTCAATGGACCGAATAGCCTCCTTCTGCACTGTAGGGATTCTATGATATGTTTTCTATATATGTTTCCTATATGATAACTGGGTATCCCACTGATACTGTGTATTTCACCCACCCCACAACCAGCTGTTTTTTAATTCTCCAAAAGGCCGCTGATAATGTGACGGTGCAGTTTTCCCTGAACTTGGGATTTAAATCGAGGAGGAAGACTATGAATTTTTGCGAGGGCCATAGGTTGAGGCCAGACATTGCTGTTGGTATAACAGAAAGGGATCAAAGTTGAATCAGTCTCTGATCTCCCCCCCCCCCCCCCCACCGCGATTGAACCGGATTGCTCCCAGAGAACAATAACCATGATGCGATTGAGATCTGTTTGATTGAATTGTTGGACAACCAGTACATTCGGATGTGAATGTTTTTTTAAAATCCTTTCAAATATATAACAGAGACTAACTCGAAATATGTTAACAGGTTTGTGCTTTATTCCCCCCCCCCCCCCCCCCCGCACCCCCGTACCCCCGTTAACAAACACTTTAACCCTTTGGTTAAACCAAAATTGGAGGCAAGTCCGAACACTTCTGCAGAATATTACAAAGCACCACCTTTCGACCCCCAATCTGTCAGGCTCTGGGGTCACCCTGTTCTGGTGTCACCTTGTGTCGTTTTTCTTTGCCTGCGCTACTCGTGAACCTCGTGGGATTTTATTCTTTAGTAGGTTTAAAAGTACTGTCTAAATTCAAATTATTCGCGTGAACACTTGTTTCTTTATTTACCGTGGATTCTAAATTCAGAAGGCGGTGTTCAAGGAGGGGGGGGGGGACGATAGAAATTACATTCAGCAGCTAAGAGCGAGCTTCTTACATCACTTATTATCATTTCTTTTTTTTTAAAGTGCCGGTGTGTGTGTGTAAAGTTTAACACTAAAAAAAGAAGCATTGTTGCATATTTTATTCCATGTGGGGTTCTGAAGGTGATCGATTAACGATATATATTGGAAGTATTGGAAAGGGGTTGACCTTGTGTGGAGGGTCACTGGCCTCCGACACAGCAGCACTTTTGGTTTAACCATTCTTTCTTGCTGTTTACATAACCTGGCTAGCCGTAATTTCCCATCTGGCAGCGAGCTTTAGCACCAGACTAGTTGTTAGCTTATCAAGAGTACTTCAAAACCTCAGAGGTGAAAAAAAAATAAAACCTTTTCCAGTTCCCCCCCCCCCGTCTTTCTCTCTCTCTCCCTCTTCCTCCTCCCTTGTCTCTCTGGAGCACAATCCATTTGCCAGCAGGTTCCTTTTAATGCACAATTTCTCGTGCATTTGCATCACCTATTGATAGCTGATCTTTAAACTGTTTTATTGTGCTCTTTGTTTCCCGCTCGAGTGGAAACAAAGACGGACCTGTGCCTGCGAACGGTGGATTTACATGCGGCCGGCATCACCCAAGGAGAATAATTGCTAATACATATTTATGGGGCACAAATTTGCCATTTGTTTATGCATAAAATTATCAGCACCACAGGCTGTATATCCAGAGAAAACGGTGACCTTTTTAGTTCAATAAACAGAAATAAGCCTTCAGAGCTCTGTGAATGGATTTCAGGGTGGTAGATTTTTTTTTGGACCAGATGATCCTGATATGTAGCTAATAAAATTGGGGTAAGGTGGGAGAATTGTTCCATCTCCCTGATCAAAGTGCTTGATTTATTTTTTTTGGGAGGGGGTGGGGAGGCCTTAGCAGTATCTAGCGGGCTATTTTGAGGATTCTCACAACAATTGAGTGCATCGGGGCCATCCTGTCTAATTACTTCGAGATAGGAAAGCTAAAGAGGAATTAATGGTAGTTGACAAGTGCAATTAATAATTAAAGCAGAGCTGGGAGTCAATGCAATAAGCAGATGACAATGGCTTGGGTAACTGTACATGACAGCTTTCATCCGTTTCGATCCGAAGTGAGCTCTCTGGCACACGGGGCCCCACTCTGTGTGTGTGTGAGAGAGAGAGATTGAGGAGAACAAAGCGCCTATAATAATCCGGTCCACTATATACAAGCGCGGACAACCCTTGTCACCCTCTACTCCAGCCAGCCCAACCGTGTTCACCTTTCACAATCAGGTGTTGACAAGACTCTTTAATATTCATGTTTTAGCTGGGAGGAGGGAGGAGGGGGGGGGGGGGGGGGACTAAAAGTGAGAGGTTGCAACTGAGCTGAGGCGGTATTTCCATATCAAAGACCGGAATGGTAATTAAACTGCCCCAGGTTTGGTCTGTATGTGTTGCTAAAAACAAACCCCTCTCCTTCCCTTTGCTTTCCAGGCGACAATCCCAGAGTGGTCAGTCCATGACTTTTGAAACACACGGGCTTTGTTGGTTGTATTTTGTCTCTCTCTCTCTCTGAAACAACAACAAAAAACATGAATACCGGAAATGTAAATAAACAGAAAGTGCTGGGGAAAAAAATCTCAGTAAAAAGTTTAACAACACCAGGTTAAAGTCCAACAGGTTTATTTGGTAGCAAAAGCCACACAAGCTTTCGAGGCTCTAAGCCCCTTCTTCAGGTGTTTACCCCAGTCCAACGCCGGCATCTCCACATCATGAAAAAAATCTCAGCAGGTCTGGCAGCATCTGTGGAGAGAGAAACAGAGTTAACGTTTCTACTCCAATATTCTGCGCTTTTTGTTTTTATTTCATACTGTTTTCTGCCCGCGTGTGTGTGTTTTAAACTTAAACTCTAAATAACTGTTATCAGCAAAAATACTCCCCGGCTCTGTATTGTGCTGCCAAAGATCGATTTATCAGTTGGAATTATTTGTAACAGGACAGCAGTCAGGGTGATATTTGTTTTATTGGGCACCAGAGCTCTCCCGTGCATTGCCACATAATGTAAAGACTGTTCGCTTCCAACGCCCAGTGGTGTTGTGAGCACACACTGAATAGTTCCCAACACTTCCTGCAAGTCTAAAGGGATGATGCCGTGGCAACATGAACTATGTGCCACCTCGCACGGTTCAGCTCCGAAATGTACTCGCATCCACACACGGTATGTGCTGTTAGCAAGTCTCCGGTACTCAGCTCCCCCGCCCCCCCCCCCCCCCCCCTTCTCACCCTTCACTGGAAGGCTATTCGTTGGGATTTTCACTGTTGCAATCACTTCTAGATAAATAGTGAGATTTTTGTGGGGGGGTTTTGTCCAGCATTTTAGGCTTTGTAAGAACTTTCAAATGTTATCTTCCATTCCTCCTGTTTTGAACTCATGAACATTTCGAATCAGAGAATCCCGACAGTGCAGAAGGAGGTCATTCGGCCCATCGGGTCTGCACGGACCACAATCCCACCCAGAGCCTACTCCCATCATCTCATGCATTTTACCCCAGCTAGTAGTCCCCCTGACACTTAAGAGACAATTTTGGCATGGCCAATCCACCTAACCCGCACATCTTTGGACTGTGGTAGGAAACTGGAGCACCCGGAGGAAACCCACACAGATACAGGGAGAACGTGCAGACTCCATACTGTGACCCAAGCTGGGAATCAGACTCGGGTCCCTGGCGCTGAGGCAGCAGTGCTAACCACTGTGATACTGTGTCGCCCAATTATCCCAACTGAGCTGTCATCATGCTATTCTTCTTCTGCTTTGGATTAGAACTGTTCTAATTGGAAGGGTTGAGTAGAACCTTTTGATTTATTATTGTCACGTGTATTGGGATACAGTGAAAAGTATTTTCTTGTGTGCTGTTACAGACAAAACATACCATTCATAGAGTACATAGAAGATAATGAGAGGAACGGGTGCTAAATATAGTGTTGCAGTTACAGGTAGGGTGAAGAGAAAGATCAGTTTAACATATCATAGGTCCATTCAAGAGTTTGATGGCAGCAGGAAATGTTCTTGAGTCCCCTTCTTGAGTGGAATCTCCCCTCCCCTAACCCCAGCAATGGTTAGCACTGCTGCCTCACAGTGCCAGGGACCCCTTGAACCATAGACCCGTTCTGTTGATCCAAAGGGGAGGTACAAGAGGTAGTTGGGGGTTGAATCATAGAATCCCTACAGTGCAGAAGGAGGCCATTTGGCCCATCGAGCCTGCACCAACAATGGTCGCACCCAGGCCCCATCCCTGTAACCCCACATATTTACCCTGCTAATCCCCCTGACACTAACGGACAATTTAGCATGGCCAATCCACCTAACCTGCACAACTTTGGAGTGTGGGAGAAAACCGGAGCACCTGGAGGAAACCCACGCAGACACGGGGAGAATGTGCAAACTCCACACAGACAGTGACCCAAGCCGGGAATTGAACCTGGGTCCCTGGCGCTGTGAGGCAGCAGTGCTAACCACTGTGCCGCTGTGCCATCCCAGTTAGCTCAGTTGGCTGGTTAGTTGATGCAGAGCAACATCAACAGCACAGATTCAATTCCCGTACTGGGTGAGGTTATTCGTGCATTCTGAACCCTGTCCCTGGTCCAAGGTGCGGTGATCTTCAGGTTAACTCACGACCACCACCTCAAAGGCAGCTTATAGTCATCTGGGACTATGATGACTTTACCTTTACAAGAGGTAAGACTACAGATAAAAATAAAACTTTTCTGGACTGGGGCAAGTGTAGAAGCATTAAAATTCTTGGATACCCTGGATGAGCATGCATGCTCTTCCTAATTACACTAGGGTTTTGCAGTGTCTTAATCACAGATTTTTACAGTAACTTCATCGCAGTGTTAATGTAAGCCTACCTGTGAAACTAATAAATAAATTTTAAACTAATCAATGGCCTTTAAAAAGGACTATTAGGAGCACACAAAAAATGAGAGGGGATCTAAATGAAACATGTACAATTCTAACCGGGCTGGACAGACTGGATGTGGGTTTGATGTTCCCTCTGACTGGGGGAGCTTACAACAATAGGTCTCAGGATATGGTGCAGGCCATTTAGGACTGAGATGTGGAGAAATTTCTTCACTCAGAGGATGGTGAACATGTGTAGTTCTCTGTCACAGAATGTGGAGGCCAAGTCACTGAATATATTAAAGAAGGAAATGGACAGATTTCTTGACAGCAGTGTGGGGAGAGAGTGGGAGTATGGCGTTGAGTTAGAGCATAAGCCATGATCATATTGAATGGTGCAGCAGGCTCGAAAGGCCATATGGACTACTCCAGCTCCTAGTTTCTGTGTTAAAGAAAGGTCCAAGAAATGTTCAGTCTTTTTTTCTTTTGCGGCCTTGGGCGAGGCAGGACATACCACCCCCTCCCACAAATAAACTCAGACACACGCCACCACCTCGGAATCCTCCCCTCCCTCTCCCTCCACCAACTCAACCTACCAGCTGATTCAGTGTAAGTCCCCTTCCCTCACCCCCAAGTGACTGATGAAGGGCAGAGATGGGTCTTTTTGGCACCTCACACTTGTCAGCAGTGTTTAAGTGAGGCCTGTAGCTCAGTCTGGCCATTAAGGCCCCAACCACCTCTTGGAGTTGTCGCACCACTGAACATGTACCCATTATGGGGGCAAATCAACTTCTTCCCCCCCTGTGTGTCTATTGCAATTCATTTGATGGGACTCTAATTACAATGCCAATCATCCCATTTAACAGCTAGTCAAGTGCTGCAAATGAACAATACGTGTCCATCTCCAGTTAGTAAATAGGAACAGAAGAATTGGCAGAAGATAAAAGAAATTGAGTTCACCTTCGACAATCTTGGTAGTTACACAATACGATAATGGGGTTGACTAATCATGGCAATCAATCTCTGTCAGTTAGTCAACAACAGACCCAAACACCCCTCCCCCCCGCCCCCTCCCGCTACAGAGCTTTGGGAATCGTAGGTCCAAAGTCACCTGTTCCTTCCAAGCAAGCTACACATACCACCCGTAAAGCTCCCTCGCAAAGGTTCTAGACTCCTACTATGCGATGCAGAAAGAGAGTGACTGACCTCAGATTAGTCTAAATGCCTTGCATTTTTGACAGGTTTATGATGAGGAAGCAGTCAGCACATCTTTTGGGCTGGTAATCTTGGCGCACAGAAATGTAAATCATGAGAGGTAACGTTTCATTCAGGATCAACCAGTTCCAAGGTGTAAAGGCAGCGTTAAAGGGACATGCTTCAATACCTTGTGTTTACTTGGTATGCAGAGCTCTGGAGAGTGGCATGATTGATGATTACTACTGGGTGAAACTCGTCTCTGTGGTGCTTCTACCGACGTTAGCGCAAAACAAGTAAAGAAAAAGGAATGGAATCTGCCAGAACTTTCCTAAAATTACAATAATGCCCTTGAACAGGTTTCAGAGTGGATTTGTTTTGGATAAAAAAATATATTTCCAATCCTTTTCACCAGGGAGAAAAAAATCAATGAGACCCTTAATATACAAAAGCCGAAATCACTCCTAATCGATTGTATAAAAAAGGACGGGAACTTATGTCAATCTGCGAAAAAAACTTTTGTGTGTACTGGTTTAAGACAGCCTATTGTTTAATTGTTTAACTCGGATGGCTATGACAATACTCTAGAAGGCAGAAGATGTGTTGTCCAGTCATTATTGACCTGATGATGGCATGTTAGATAATAAACCCCATCAGGGGCTGACCCAGCCAATCCCTGACCTAGATCCAGTCTCCATTATCTGCCCCCTTTAAGGACACTCTTGATGTTGGTTCATACTCCAATCACAGACCAAAAACATTGGACGGATGCTTTAGTGCAGTACTGAAGGAGTGCTGTGCTGACAGAGGCAGTGTCTCTCAGATGAGATGTTAAATCAAGTCTGTCTATCATTAGGTGCAGTAAGAAGTCTCACAACACCAGGTTAAAGTCCAACAGGTTTATTTGGTAGCAAATACCATAAGCTTTCGGAGCACAGCTCCTTCGTCAGATGGAGTGGATATCTGTTCTCAAACAGTGCAAACAGACACAGAAATCAAGTTACACAATACTGAATCATTAGGTGGACAGAAAACCATTGTCTAAGTTTTCCTTTATTAGTGTCACAAGTAGGCTTACATTAATACTGCAATGAAGTTACTGCGAAAATCTCCTAATCGCCACACTCCGGGGCCTGTTCAGGTACACTGAGGGAAAATTTAACACGGCCAATGCACCTAACCAGCACGTCTTTCGGACTGTGGGAGGAAATCGGAGCACCTGGAGGAAACCCATGCAGATATGGGCAGAATGTGCAAACTCCACACAGACGGTGGCCCAAGCTGGGAATCGAACCCAGGCCCCTGGCAATATGAGACGGCAGTGCTAACCACTGTGCCACCCCACCTGCTCACGCTATTCCTGTCAGAGAGGCAGTGTTAAAATCAAAAGCATAATTTAATTGGTGCCATTTCTGGGTTGTTGTTCATTATTGAGCTGGTACCTTTTGTATTTGTATGGAGACAGATGGACCTGATACTAATGTCACAAAACCTGACTTCTTCTAGACGGTAGCATTACGGTAATGTTATGACGCTAGTGATCCTGAACTAATGATCTCCAAGTTCAAACTTCATTGTGTGATTTGGATTCAGTTTAAATAATGTCTGACAGTAAAAAGCTGGTATTAGGAAATGTGTCCAATAGTGCCAGGAAAACTCAACTGGGTCATTAATGTCCTTCAGGGGAAAATATCCGCTGATCTTACCTGATCTGGCCAATATGTGACTCTAGTCCTGTACCAAAGTGGTTGACTCTTAACTGCCCTCCGAAGTGGCCGAGCACGCCACTTAGTTAAAAGGAGGCTGCCCACCACCACCTTCTCAAGAGCAATTGGAGGTGACTGATAAATGCTAGCCTTGCCAGACATGCCCACATCCTGAGAATGAATTAACTGATTGTTAAAATCACTAGCGGTATGTGATCCAAATCCTGGAGCTCCAGGCTTCACTTCATTGCAGTGTTTACCCATCATTCCTGTACAGTAAATAAAAGCTATATGGAAAATACATGTGCCAAATATTTTTCAAGCCAGCCACATCCTCCCTGGACCGATTTAATGTTACAGGGACAGAGTGGGGTAAATTTCAAGGGTTTCCGCAGCCCAGGACCTGACTTGAATGGAGGGCAGTGCCTCTCATTCATGATGCTTCCAATTCTCCAGTTAACAAATTGCTTTTTTTTCCAAACGATTCCTTCTTATGATGAGGGTGTCACTGGTAAGGTCAATATTTAATGCCCATCACTATCATAGAGTCATAGAAACCCTACAGTGCAGAAAGAGGCCATTCGGCCCATCGAGTCTGCACCGACCACAATCCCACCCAGGCCCTACCCCCATATCCCAACAGATTTACCCACTAATCCCTCTAACCTACGCATCTCAGGACACTAAGGGCAATTTTTTTTTTAGCATGGCCAATCAACCTAACCCGCTCATCTTTGGACTAGTTGCCCTGGCTAGGTGATCTTCGTTGCACCGCTGGTAAAGACTGGTTGCAACTGAGTGACCTGCTCAGTTTTCAGGTTTCCTTCCTTTTAAAGGGTGTGAGTGAAGCAGTGGGATTTTTTAGTGACAGTGCCAAAGCTTTGTGGTCACTTTCACTGATACCACTGCAACTGAAGTTCAAATTCTCAAGTTATTGGTGGGATTTCAATTCCTGTCGTCTGGATTAATAGTTCAGCTACATAACCGCTACACTACTGAACCTGGGTATATATCTAGTAATGCACTAAAGTCAGAGAAATAATTGTCCTTACATGTGTGATAAACATAAGGTAAAAGTGAATGTCCATGCATATTGGCATATTTAAGAAACCCACATAATGCTCTCAAATGTTTACTTCAACTGTTGAGAGTAAGCAGATTGCATCCTACATCTGTGCTGTTTTCTGACTGCTGTGAAGTTTTATTTCCTTAATTATTCTGATTATTCAATGTTGCGTTCTCTTCCTTGAGCTATAGAGTGCCATCTTTAAGGATTTGCTCACTCGTTAATAAACATAAAGGACAGCATTAGCCAACAGCAGTTGTCCTGAAGCAGGGGTACTTTTTTGTTAAGAATCGGCACCTTTTAACACTAACTCTAACGCACATACCCACACACACACACACATACACACACACCTCCCTTACCCCCATGAAATCACACTGCCAGCCAGGAGTCAAAGCCTCAGGAGATGAGAAATGCATTGTCACGAGCAGGCATAACTGACGGGCGGAAAAAGACAAGCTGGTCTGTCAGATCTGCCCCACGCTCATGTTGCCTGGAGGTATTTTCCAAACAACCCCACCCATCCCACCCCACCTCATCCCACCCCAATATAGCCATGTTATCTACTGGGAGATGCAAATAATAAAAAACAAATAAAAATTGTTAGAAAATCAAGGCAAGGCACGGTGGCACAGTAATTAGCACTGCTGCTTCACAGCGCCAGGAACCTGGATTTGATTCCCGGCTTGGGTCACTGTCTGTGTGGAGTTTGCACGTTCTCCCCGTGTCTGCGTGGGTTTCCTCCGGGTGCTCTGGTTTCCTCCCACAGTCCGAAAGACGTGCTGGTTAGGGTGCATTGGCCATGCTAAATTCTCCCTCAGTGTTACCCGAACAGGTGCCAGAGTGTGGCGACTAGGGGATTTTCACAGTAACTTCATTGCAGTGTTAATATAAGCCTAATTGTGACACTAATAAATAAACTTTAGCTTTAAGATCTTTGTATGGTTTTATGAGTAAAAGCCCCATCCAGCACAGATCCTGCGGATTCACTGTACAGTCCACAATCCAGATGACAGGACTAATTAGAAAGCCACCAGTTTCTGGATGGGTGAGAGGCAGAGAGAATCCATCCAATTGCACGTGAAATATTCACCATAATCAATCCCGGCTTCAAATCCCGGTAGAATGTGCCCACTTTGTGTACACTCCCAATTCACCCCCCCCCCTCCCCGATCTATTAGAATGAATGAATAATAAACTGCATCCCACAACTTGAAAAAAAACACTAGGATTCCCAAAGTGTGCTCCTAGCTTGCAAAGTTCTGTGGTGGTAGAGGGACATTAAGGACTGAAACCTAACCCTAGTTTGAGTTTGGAGGTCATTGGAGCTGATTTACAGCGTTCCACAGTTTCTGTCTGTGTGAGTAATTGTACTGTCCTAATAAATCCCACCACAGCACTTTGAGAATTTAATTCCATTTAAAATCAGGATCCAAAATTGGTCTCATTTAGGGCAATCAAAGGATGGACAAGAAATGCTGGGCTTGGCAGCGATGCCAACATCCTTAGAATGACTTGGTAAGATTGACTGGAAGATTGCAACTGCTCTAGATTGGTTGTCACACCAGAGTCACAATCCAGAGATCATGAAGCACAGTCACATCAGGGCTCCTTTCACAATGCAATTCAACAATGATACTGGAAAGATGACCACTTTGAGCCAATGTGAAAGGCCAACATGTTCCCATCTGGCCCTCAGAGACTGCCACTCTTACCTGATTTCTCCCATAGTCTAAAGAAGTGCAGGTGAGGTGGATTAGCCATGCTAAATTGCCCCTTAGTGTCCAAGGATGTGTGTGTTAGGTGGATTAGCCATGGTAAATACACAGTTACGGGGATAGGGTGGAGTTGGCGGGATGGGGGGGAGGTGGGGGCACGGACAGTTAGACCTGGGTAAGATGCTTTTTCAGAGAGTTAGTGTAATCTCAATGGGCCAAATTGCCTCATTCTGTACTGCAGGGATTCTATGATTCTATGTGATGTCTTTCACATCCGCTGAAGTAACTAAGCAAGCCATCCAGTTTTAAATCAATCAGTAGTGCTTCAAAAAGAGGAAGTACAACTGTCTTGGGGCAACAGGGGATGACACACAATGCAACCATGCCAAAGCCATCCACATCCTCTGAACAGGTGTGAAGTGAAGCAGCTGTGCTCTATCACTCAGCGATCTTTGCTCCGTACCTTTTTTTTACAAAATATGTTCATCTATACTGCAGTCCATTTACATTTGAAAAGAACCTGATTTCGGAAAAGGTCCGGCACAACATCGTGGGCCGAAGGGCCTGTACTGTGCTGTACTGTTCTATGAAAATCTTATCTATGGGCAGCATGGTGGCACATGAAACTCGGGTTCATGTCACACTATCTGTAACCCCCACGACTTGCCTGGGCTTGCAAAATCTCACTAACTGTCCTGGCTGGAGACAATACACATCTCTTTAACCTGTGCTTAACCCTCTCTCCACTCACATTGTCTGTACCTTTAAGACTTGATTATCTGTAAAGACTCGCATTCCAACCATTATCTTGTAAATTGAGTTTGTGTCTTTATATGCCCTGTTTGTGAACACAACTTCCACTCACCTGATGAAGGGGCAGTGCTCCGAAAGCTTGTGGCTTGTGCTACCAAATAAACCTGTTGGACTTTAACCTGGTGTTGCGAGACTTCTTACTGTGCTTCCTCCCACAGTCCAAAAGTGTGCGGGTTAGGTTGATTGGCCATGCAAAATTGCCCCTTAGTGTCAGGGGGACTAGCAGGGTAAATATGTGGGGTTACTAGGTGGGATTGTTGTCGGTGCAGGTTCAATGGACCAAATGGCCTCCTTCTGCACTGTAGGGATTCTATGATTCTATATAATATATATAGTTTATTTAATAAAGGGTTCAATCCTTATTTTTGACACAAACAATTTAAATTTGTTTTCTTTTGGGTGTAAGCTTTGCACTTTTAGTGTTGATGGTGCAAGGGGGTGAAGGAGTCAATGGGAGGTAACCCGCTCACCCGAATATTGTGCAACTAATCACTCCAACTCTGAGAATAAAGAGTCAATGCTGAATCATGCATTTTGGCCCTAAACTCAGTGCAAAGTGACTCCCAATCACATGTACCCCATAGAGCTTCACACCCATTTTAATACATGGCCCCACCCGAGGGGGGTAGTTCTCAAGAATATAAAAGGGATGATAGAAAATCGCCAGTGTGTTTTATATCCTTCCTACTGGTTTCAATGGAAATAGAAATCCTGGATGATGTAAAGTGGGTTACCAAATCACACCCAAATCACAATTGCTCCTTCATGTCTAATATGTTAGTGCTCAGTAAGGTACAAGTATTCCTATTAAAAAAGATTAAATATCACTTTTCTGCATATGCTGAACTTAATGGGCTTTGTCTACATGCATGTCAGTCTATTAACTAAATTTGGGGTTGGAATGCAGTTTCTGATGCCTTCCTGTGTGACCTTTCTCCCATTTGTACAGGAGTTTCTGGGGGGCATTTAGTTTCTAAGGAAAGGATACAGCGCTTGGTTAAAATGATTCTATTTATTTCCATAATTGGACAAAATAAACCATGACAAACAAGTTTGTCAAAGGTCGCTTGCATTGTTATGTCAAAAATGCAGCAGATCCGTCTATCTTTAGTTGGTTAAACAAGAATAGTACCTTGGAGAAAAGAGCTAAACGTTTGTGTGGCATTAGAAAAAAAAAATCAGATAACGTTCAAATTAAGGACGAATTTGGAGGCACTGTGGAAATTGGATTTGGTGGATGTTTTAACTGCATCTTGCTTGTTCTGTGAGCTCGGAGATCCTCGGCACAGCTGATCCCTTGGTGCATAATACAAGTAGCTGGCAGAGTGAGATTTCCATTAGTCGCACCAACCCTTTACAGCAGGAGGATGGTTAATAAAATACTGCTTTTCAGGTAGGCACAGGTCAAGAAGCTGTATAAAAAGATGTTTTTACATTCATATCACTCTGGAATATCAGGTTTCAGTTGCAGGTTCAATAAAGGACCAGCTTGCAACCAGTAATAGATAATGTCCCACCTTTCTGTCAGACACATGTGCAAATCCATTCTGATTTTATTTCTTTGAAACCGCAGATTATAAATGCATGGCCTCATGACGAGTAAGCAGGTTTTATGCATTCTGCTGTGCAGAAATCTACATCAAAGTGACAGTGTGGCAGTAGAATGCGTCAACCTGTTACTGACAGTTTAAAACTTCAAATATAAATTTGTTCTTTAATATGCAGTTGAATACAGAGCTGCTTCAGGGTGCATGTTTGGCCATTCCAGTGCGTAGCCAGTAGACAGTTCACTCAAACCAGCCAATGTTAATATTTTTTGACCAGGCATGTATTGCTGTTCCAGTCCTAAATGCTGAAATTCTTGTTTGTGTTTCAAAAGCCCAATGCACTACGAGTTCTTAAAAGTATGGGGGTAGGGGCGGGGGAGTGACATGCAACATATATACAAGAGCTACAGTATATGGTGTGGAGGTGCCGGCGTTGGACTGGGGTGGGCACAGCAAGAAGTCTCCCAACACCAGTTAACCTGTGCTTATCCCTCTCTCCACTCACACCTGTAAAGACTTGATTACCTGAAAAGACTCGCATTCCAACCATTATCTTGCAATTGTGTCTTTGTCTATATATGGCTTGTTTGTGAAACCTACCTCTCCACTCACCTGATGAAGGAGCAGCGCTCCGAAAGCTCGTGATTCCAAATAAACCTGTTGGACTTTAACCTGGTGTTGTGAGACTTCTTACTGTACAATATATCGGGAATATATTTATCTGCTCCATTGTGGTATCTCAAGTCACTTAACACACTCATCGATAGCTGCCCACTTTAATTAGGCTTGTCCATCCATTTCACCACAAGATCTTTGTGTTTGTAAACCACACCTATTTAGAAGAGGCATTCTCCAAGGTTTCAGGAAATTTAAATGAACAGTTTTGGAAAAGCCCAGATCCAGTGACAGTACTTAGAATCATAGAAACCCTACAGTGCAGAAGGAGACCATTCGGCCCATCATGTCTGCACCGGCCAGGCCCTGGCCCCGGAACCCTATCCCCTGTACCTACATGTATTCTACCCCACTAATCCCCCTAACCTACATATATCTTGGGACACTAAGGGGCAATTTAGCATGGCCAATCCACCTAACCTGAACATCTTTGGAATGTGAGAGGAAACCAGAGCACCCGGAGGAAACCAACAGGGAGAATGTGCAATCTCCACGCAGAAAGTCACCCAAGACTGGAACTGAACCTGGGTCCCTGGTGCTGTGAGGCAGCCATGCTAGCCACTGTGCCACCATGCTGCCCTTGTTCAACATACGTCTCACGTAAAGAAAAGACTTGCGTCTCTATGGTACCTTTCACACTTTCTCGTTGCCCCAAAGTGCGTAACAGCCGCTCCCGAAGCGTAATCACTCTTGTAAACTCTTGAAACATGGCAGCCAATTTGTGCTCTGCAAAGTCACACCAACGACAACCTGCTAATGACCAGATAATCTACTGACGGCGCCGTTGGCGGAGAGAAAACCAGGCCACCGGGGAGAGCTCCCTTGCTGTCCTTCAAAACCGTGCCACGGGATCTTTTATGCCCACTAAAGAGGGCAGATGGGGCTTTGGATTGACATCTGAGGTGACAGACGGCACCTCCGACAGTGCAGCAATCCCTCAGTATTGCACTGCAGGAAAGCTGGAAAGCCTTTTCTGTTAGAACGCCCGACGCCGTGGGTGGCCATTGTGGTGTTGCTGTAAATCAGTGGTGGAGAAGTAGGCTTGGCGGTCATGTAAATCAGAATTAAAATGTTCATTAGGCAGTGTTCGAATCAGACGCATACTGCTCATCAGAAAGTGCTATTTTGCACAAGGAACAGTACCAGTCTCCACATTCGGACAACAAAACTCCTTGCCCTATATATAAATTTGGCCTCATTAGCGAATAATCCAATGACAAAGGCTTCTTTGCTGAATAGGACCTCATCAGGTAGACCATAGATCTGCAACAATTACAGGAAAGCACAGCTGCCACACATTGTATTGTGACAGTCTGTGTTGCCATATGATATGGTAACAACAGGCTTTATGGTGCAGATTTCCATTTGTTTGTATTTTTACTTTTATTTTGTATTATCAGCACAGAAACATGAGGAAAGAAGCCCTTTCCCTACACAATAGTGTGGGATTATCATCAAGGCAAACTTTGGGCACAGATATGTCATCTCATGCTTCGATTAGTCTGATCCTGGAGATTTTTTTTGCTTCATCTCACCACGGTTATCAGAGTGGAAACATAAACAATGAGTAAAGTTTCAGCTTCGCACTCTCAATTGCTATTATCATAGAATCCCTGCAGCGCAGAAGGAGGCCATTCGGCCCATCAAGTCTGCACTGACCACAATCCCACCCAGGCCCTATCCCCATAACCCCATGTATTTACCCTGCTAATCCCCCTGACACTAAGGGGCAATTTAGCATGGCCAATCAACCTAACCCGCACATCTTTGGACTGTGGGAGGAAACCGGAGCACCCGGAGGAAACCCACACAGACACGGGGAGAACGTGCAAACCCCACACAGACAGTGACCCAAGCCGGGAATCAAACCCGGGTCCCTGGCGCTGTGAGGCAGCAGTGCTAACCCACTGTGCCGCCGTGCCACCATTTATGATTTTTCTCAGCTGTTGTTCTTCCTGTCCAAATAAAACAAAACTGTTGATCTTTTTTAAAAAATTCATAGAAACTAGAAGCAGGAGTAGGCTGTTCAGCCCTTCGAGCCTGCTCCATCATTCATTTTTAATTCAATATCCTGATCCCCCCCATATTTGGGATGTGGGCATCATTGGCTGGGCCAGCGTTTATTACTCATCCCTAACTGTCCTTGAACTGAGGCTATTTAAGAGTCAACCACATTGCTGTGGGTCTGGAGTCACATGTAGGCCAGGCGGCAGATTTCCTTCCCTAAAAGGCAATAGTGAACCAGATGGGTTTTTCCGATAATCGACAATAGTTTCAGGGTCATCAATAGATTCTTAATTGCAGAAATTTTTCATTGAATTCAATTTCTACCATCTGGCCATGGTGGGATTCGAACCCGGCTCCCCTGAACATTAGCTGAGTTTCTGGATTAATAGTCTGGTGATAGGCACTAGGCCATCACGTCCCTTCTCTGTGGCGGCTTCCATTGGCAAAATCATGGTGAATCAGGGGGTGAAAATGTAGGTGCTGCCACCCCTTGGCACATCATGTTGTATGGCATTGTCCCACAATTACCGCTCTCATATAAAACCCTGACCATAAATCGTTTTGATTCTGGAGTTGGGGAGGAGGAAATTGTCTGGCCGTTCATGCCGATGGGATTCTCCAGTCCCACTGGCAGTGCACCCCCTCTGGCGGGTTTTGTATTGGTGTGGAGTGATGTCAATGGGAAATCCCATTTCAGATCAGAGAATCCTGCCACCTCCCACTGCCATGAAACACGTGGCTGGGAGGCCCAAGAATTCACCCCAGGTTTTCATTGAATTCAAATTTCACCATCTGCCCTGGTGGAATTCGAACCCTAGTCCCCAGAGCATTACCCTGGGTCTCTGAATTACTAGTCCAATGATCCAGCTGCTCATCATTCATCCAAAGGCCTTGACATTGGTCATCAGTGGGACATTCAGCTATGGGGGCATCACAGCTGAGTCTGATTCTGCCCTGATCAAATGCTGACCTATCGTAATTCCAACACAGGGTTCCAGAAAGCAGGAATCCTGCCAGAATTTCCTACTCCTGACCCAAAGTGATCGACGCCAATCCCCTTTGACCCCAGGCTAGGATCAATTTTCACTCTTGTGGTTTGAGAATCGGAATTGCATTTCAGTTTTTAAAATGAGTCTGGAAATAACGAAAGGGTGTTACCCGCAGGAGATGTCAGAATGTTGTAAAAACTCAACTGGTTTACAAACAGCAGGTGAATCCTCGTCCAGCTTAAAGTGTGACTTCAGTCTTGCGTCAATGTGGTTGGCACTTACGTGTTCTCTGAGGTTGTCTGGCAAACCGTTATTGTATCAATGGGCCATAAATTTTCAGCCTTGCCATTGATGCCCAGGTCCTGAGAACAAACTAAGACAACAATCATATTCCCATCTCTGTTGCAGCAAAAGACCTGAAAAAAGAGAGGAGATGTTTCGGAGTTTAGAAGAGTGAGAGAGGATCTCATAGAAACTTATAAAATTCCAACAGGGATGGGTAGGGTAGATTCAGAAAGGATGTTCTCAATGATGGAGGAGTCCAGAATGGGGAGTCATAGTTTGAGGATAAAAAGTAAACCTTTTAGGACTGAGGTGAGGAGAAATTTCTTCACCCAGAGGTTGGTGAATGTGTGGAATTCACTACTGATAGTAGCTGAGGTCAAAATGTGTGATTTCAAGAAGAAATTAGATATAGCTCTTGGGGCTAAAGGGATCAAGGGATATGGGGGGGAAGGCAGGATCAGGATATTGAATGTGATGATCAGCCATGATCAAAATGAATGGCGGAGCAGGTCTGAAGGGCCGATTGGCCTACTCCTGCTTCTAGTTTCCATGTTTGTCTTTACACAACAACTTGCTATGATCTGAAATGCATTATCTGAAAGGATGGTGGGAGCAGATTCAATGATAACTCTCAAAAAGGTGCTCGATGTAGACTTGAAAAGGAAACCTTGTGCAAGGCATTGAGGAACTGGTGATATAGAAGTTTTGGAAAGCTGGCATATGCACAATGGGCCATATAATAATTCCTGTTCACCCGTTAGGTAAATAACAACTGTAGCATATATTTACGTACAACTGTGAGGCATCTGTGCTAACAGTGGTTAGCACTGCTGCCTCACAGCGCCAGGGGCCTGGGTTCGATACCAGCTTGGGTCACTGTCTGTGCGGAGTCTGCACGTTCCCCCCGTGTCTGCATGGGTTTCCTCTGGTGCTCCGGTTTTCTCCCACAGTCCAAAGATGTGCAGGTTAGGTGGATTGGCCATGCTAAATTGCCCCTTGGTGTCAGGGGGACTTGCTAGGGTAAATGCATGGGGTTATGGGGATAGGGCCTGGGTGGGATTGTGGCCAGTGCAGACTCGATGGGCTGAATGGTCTCTTTCTGCACTGTAGGAATTTTATGATTCTATAATACAGAGGTTTTGCATTGCCAGTCAGCTTCCAGGATGGCTCTGGCCAGGCAGCCCAGGCTTGTTAGGGTGATCCGTCACCCTGGTCCCTGATTTGATAACCCAGGTCTTAACATAGAAACATAGAAACCCTACAGTGCAGAAGGAGGCCATTCGGCCCATCGAGTCTGCACCGACCACAATCCCACCCAGGCCCTACCCCCACATATTTTACCCGCTAATCCCTCTAACTACACATCTCAGGGACAATTTTTTAACCTGGCCAATCAACCTAACCCGCACATCTTTGGACTGTGGGAGGAAACCGGAGCACCCGGAGGAAACCCACGCAGACACGAGGAGAATGTGCAAACTCCACACAGACAGTGACCCGAGCCGGGAATCGAACCCAGGACCCTGGAGCTGTGAAGCAGCAGTGCTAACCACTGTGCTACCGTGCCGCCCTCTTGTGACCCTCTTTGCCATTCGACTCTTAAAGAGGACAAACACCACAGGCCAAATGGCCTCTTTCTGTGGTGGAAGATTCTATGGTTCAGTAAATTTGTGTGTTATCCCACGCATGAGAGAAATGTGTTCATTCTCCCCACTACCCATAGTTAGACAGATTGATTACAGGGATTGAGACTGTTTACCCAGGCTGTGTGAAACATCCTGTCACCCCGTGAGACTGACTGGGAGTGCCGCCACGGACCTTTGGTTCATTTGTGCATTTATCTCTTCTGCCGACTGAAGTCATGCCAATTGGTGAATACAAATGAGCAGGCTCATAATGGGCAGCGACATGGTTATGTTACTGCACTCATAAACCCAGTTAGAGCACGAGTGGCACAGCGGTTAGCACTGCTGCCTCACAGCGCCAGGGACCCGGGTTCGATTCCCGGCTTGGGTGGCTCTCTGTGTGGAGTTTGCACGTTCCTCCCGTGTCTGCGTGGGTTTCCTCCAGGTGCTCCAAAGTCCAAAGATGTGCAGGTTAGGTGCATTGGCCATGCTAGGTTCTCCCTCAATGTACCCAATCAGGCTCCAGAGTGTGGCGACATTACCTTTGCAAGAGGTAAGATTACAGGTAAAAATAAAACTACTGGCCTGGGGCAATTGTAGAAGCGTTAAAATTCTCAGATACCCTGTGTGATATTTCAGGTACCAATAGGTGAGCTTGCATGCTCTTCCTACTTGCACTAGGCTTTTGCTGTGCCTTAATCACAGATTTTCACAGTAACTTCATTGCAGTGTTAATGTAAGCCTTCTTTTGTGACATTAATAAATAAACTTAAAAAAAAAAGATCCCACCATGTCAGTTTGACTAGTTCCAAAATGTGGGAATAAAAAGCTGCCACCAATAAAAGTGAAGCTGTCAAATTGTCATAAAATCCTCACCCGGTTCACTGGTATCCTCTAGGGAAGCCTTTAGTGAGGCTTTGCCTCACTTAATCTGTACGGGACTCAAGTTCCACAGCATGTAGTTAACTCTTACCGGACCTCGAAGTAGCCTAGCGATCCACACAGTGGTACTGTGACTCGAGATGAGTGATAAAGGCCAGCCTTACTAGCAATTCACACAGCCTGAGAAGGAATTGAACATTCATCGTCTGTTTGAAGCAGCTTGGTCCCTAGCTTCATTTTGGTTCTCATGCTCTTCGCTCTGGTTTCCCTTGGTGGTGCTGGCAGGACAATTTTCCACAGCTTCCTTAAGACACAATCTGAGGCCTTAGATTAGGAAGGACCCTGATTCATTCATACTGGTTCTTCCTAAAGGAAAAGGGAAGGCCTCTTGTATTGTGTGAGAGGGAACAATATTACAAAGAAGCATGAAACATTTAAAAAAGTTGTATAGAAACATAACGAATGAATGGAGCAGGGCGAATAGCCTTCAGTCCACAAAATTGGCGACTGTTCAGAGAAGGTTCACTAGGATGTTCCCAGGTATGGAGGGATTATCTCATGAGGAAAGGTTGGACAGGTTGGGACTCTATTGATTGGAATTTAGAAGAATGAGAGGTGATCTCATTGAAACGTATAGGACTCTTAAGGGGCTTGACAGGGTAAATGCTGAGAGGATGTTTCCCCTCATGGGAGAGTCTAGGACCAGAGGGCATTGTCTCAGGATAAAGGGGCACCAAGTTAAGACTGAGATGAGGAGGAATTTCTTCTCTCAGAGGGTTGTGAGTCTTTGGAACTCCTTGACACAGAGAGCTGTGGGGGCAGAGTCACTGGCTGGAATTGTACTGTCCCGCCCGTCATGGGAACCTGAGCAGGCGAGGGGCGGACAATGGGAAGATCTGTTGACCTCGGGCAGGATTTTACAGTTTCAGGACGAGCAAGGCCATAGAATCCCACCCATTGTTTATCTATTTATTATTAATAGTCACAAGTAAGGCTTACATTAACACTGCAATGAAGTTACTGTGAAATTTCCCTAGTCACCGCACTCCGGCGCCTGTTCAGGTCAATGCACCCTAACCAGCACGTCTTTCAGAAAGTGGGAGGAAACCGGAGCACCCGGAGGAAACCCATGCAGACACGGGGAGAGCGTGCAAACTCCACACAGACAGTGACCCAAGCTGGGAATCAAACCCGGGTCCCTGGCACTGTGAAGCAGCAGTCCTAACCACTGTGACACCGTGCCACCCCCTGTGTATATTTGAGGCTGAGATAGGTAGATTTTTGATCAGCAAGGGAATCAAGGGTTGTGGGTAAGGGGCAGGAAAGTGGACATGAGGAATGGCAGATCAGCCATGATCTTACTGAAAGATGGAGTAGGCTCGAGGGGCTGAACAGCCCACTCCTGCTCCTATATCCTCTGGTGTTATGGCCTAACCCTCACTGCAGACAGCATCCTGTCTGTGTTGTGGGAATATAGCAGCAGGATTTGGCCTTTTAGCTCCTCAAGCATCATCCTTCATTTAGTCAGATCATGGATATAATGTGACTAAACTCCATATACCCGCCTTTGATTCCTATACCTTCATAGCTGAAAACTCCCATCAATCTCAGGTTTAAAACTAACAACTGACCTAGCATCAACTGCCATTTACAGAAGAAAGTTCCAAACTTCTATCACATATTGTGGAAACAAATGTTTCCAATTACAGTCCCAGAAGACCCGACTCTAATTTTTGGACCTTGTACCCTAATCCTTGACATCCCAACGAGCAGGAATGGACCAGAATTC
The DNA here is from genome assembly GCF_964213995.1 of Mustelus asterias. NCBI lineage: Eukaryota > Metazoa > Chordata > Chondrichthyes > Carcharhiniformes > Triakidae > Mustelus > Mustelus asterias. The sequence continues at coordinate 32,391,281 of NC_135819.1, forward strand.
TGGTCCGCCATCACTGCCAGCGGGAACGGAGAATTCGTCGCTCAGCCAAATCTCCATTCATTGCAGCGGGACTGGAGAATCCCAGCTGTCGGCGAACTTGGAGAATTCTGCTTCGGGTTTCTCTCTTTCTACCCAACCAGGTCCCCTTGTATTTAAAAATGTTGATGAAATAATTCCTTAACTTTCAAAATTCCAGGGAATACAACCTTAGTTTGTGTAACCTGTGTCTTCATTGTGTCCTGCACTTTGTCTCATTTACTCAGACTGAGATCGGGTCGGGGGGAGGAGAGAGAATTTGGGTATTTGGTGCAGATTCAGTTGACATGGCCCGAATTTTATCCTTGGATTGCACCTGCAGTTGTGCGGGTGAGAGCGGATGTGAAACCTGCTCCCACCTGGGACTGTGTATTGTTAACGCAATATTACCCTGGCTGGCCAAGTAACGTCCATCCTAGTGAAGAGTGTTGTGTCGAGTGCTGCCGGTGAAGGCAGGAGGAGAGCGGGCGCGGAGTGAAGGGAAGGTGGGGGCTGGCATTTCCAATGTGCTCTCTCAGGGGTACAGCCGCTATGGAGCTGTCTCAGGGAGCTGGCAACAGGGCCATAATAAACATCGATGTTAAACTTATGCCACGAGAGTGTAGGCAACACAACCTGACACAGACCTCCATCCACAGACACATTGGTGAATTTTGTAGCCCTGACTTTTCATCCTGCCCTGGATCGAGCTTGCAGCTAAAGTGTAAATTCCACCTATACAATCATTGAATCCCTACAGTACAGAAGGAGGCCATTCTGCCCATCGAGTCTGCACTGACCACAATCCCACCCAGGCCCTATTCCCATAACCGCACACATTTACCCTGCTAAATCCCCCTGACAAAAGGGGCAATTTAGCATGGCCAATCTACCTAACCTGCACATTTTTGGACTGTGGGAGGAAACCGGAGCACCCGGAGGAAACCCACACAGAGACTCCACACACACAGTGACCCAAGCTGGGAATCGAACCCGGGTCCCTGACACTGTGAGGCAGCAGTGCTAACCACTGTGCCACCCAATCCTCCTGACCAGTCCACCCACCTGTCAACCATGGACCAGGTAAGATTCCAGCCAATTGGTATTTAATTAATTTAAATTAGCTTCTTGATTGTCGGTCAGCATCCTCCCGACTTGCGTACATGCCTGTGGACTGAAATATCGCTCCATGCGCGATGACATCAGGATGCCTTCCCAGCGTCCTCTTGTGCAATTTTACCCACTTTTGGGTCAGGCACGAGCCTGAACTTTATACGTAATATTATGACTCTTAATTGTCTGTGAAATGAGACCCATTCCTATAAGCTGTTGCCATTGATCCACTGCGGAGAATCAGGAAGTTGCTTGTGTGATTGACATGATTGTGCGTGACAGCAGCAACTTTCTGCTGCTATCCACAGGCACCACTTCTCTCTGAAACAAAATACTCAAAAAACTAAAGAAAGTGGAGCCTGCTTGAAATAGAAGTTCTGCTAACTAACCATCTTAATTGTAAACTTTAAAACTCAAAGAGTTGATTGTAGGAGAGGCACTTAAAGTTTACTTATTAGTCACAAGAAGGCTTTCATTCACACTGCAAATTTGTTACTGTGAAAATCCCCCAGAGACCACACTCCGATGCCTATTCATATACACTGAGGGAGAATTTAGCATGGCCAATTCACCTAACCAGCACGTCTTTGGACTGCCAGAGGAGACCAACGCAGACACAGGGAGAATGTGCAAACTTCACACAGACAGTGACCCAAGCTAGGAATTGGACCCAGGTCCCTGGCGCTGTGAGGCTGCAGTGATAACTACTGTGCCACCGTGCTTGGGAGTGAGTCTTAACAACGGGAATAAAGTACCTTTGTCTAGTATCTGCTTATCATGCAAATGCTGTTACTATGACACATTCACTGCGACAAATGTGGCATAACTTGTAATGGGCATTGTCCTTCAGACCTAAGCGAGGAATGCCCCTTGCACAGACAGCGAGGTCAGCTGATGGGACAACATTTGCAGAGCAATCCTCTACCGAGTTTTGAGTTCAAGTGCCACAGTCCAGAGACTTGATCACATAATCTGGGCTGACATTGCAGTGCAGCACTGAGGGAGGGCTTCATTATCAGTGCCTTTTGGATGAGATGCTAAACCCTAGGCTTCCCTCTTGGGTCAGTAGTATTTGGAAGCAATATTTGGTGGCACAGTGGCACAGCGGTTAGCATTGCTACTTCACAACACTAGGGACCCAGGTTCAATTCAGGCCTCGGGTCACTGTCTGTGTGGAGTTTGCACGTTCTCCCCGTGTCTGCGTGGGTTTTCTCCCGGTGCTCCGGTTTTCTCCCACAGTCCAAAGATGTGCAGGTTAGACGGATTGGCCATGATAAATTGCCCCTTAATGTCCAAAGATGTGTAGATTAGATGGAATAGCCATGGTAAAATGCATGGGGTTATGGGGATAGGGCGGAGGGGTGGGCCTGGATAAGATGCTGTTTTAGAGAGTCGGTGCTATCTCGATGGGCCGTATGGTCTCTTTTGATTTGATTTATTATTGTCGCATGTATTGGTATAAAGTGAAAAGTATTGTTTCTTGTGCACTATACAGACAAAGCACACCGCCCATAGAGAAGGAAAGGAGAGAGTGCAGAATGTAGTGTTACAATCATAGCTAGGGTGTAGAGAAAGATCAACTTAGTGCGAGGTAGGTCCATTCAAAAGTCTGATGGATGCAGTGAAGAAGCTGTTCTTGAGTCGGATGGTACGTGTCCTCAGTATTTTATATCTTTTTCCTGATCGAAGAAGGTGGCAAAGTATGTCAGGGTGATCCTTAGTAATGCTGGCTGCTCTTCTGAGGCTTTCTGCTCTGTGGGGATTTTATGGTCCAATGGTGAGAGCAGGGAAATCCTCCCTGCCAACTGACCAACATTTACCTCTCAACCAGAATCTTAAAAAAAAGACTATCTGATCATTATCCGATTGCTGTGGGATCTTGCTGTACACAAGCTGACTGCTGTGACTCCCTTCAGCACAACAGTTACAACCTTTTTGGCCGTGGTGTCCTGTGTCTATGAAATAAATGTCAGTTCTTTCTTTCGCATTGTAAGTCTTATTTCCCACAATCAACCTTACCCAATCTAGACTGGATTTAAGCAACATGGATCTTGATGCAGCTCTTGTTAAGGTGGTTTTGATAGAGTACTACTGAATGTATTTCTGTTGCCCAGTGCTGGGTGAAAGTGGATGAAGTGAGTGAGCCGGTTTTAAAAGCGCTGTGAAAACTCACCACCTCACACATATGGTATCTGTGAGCCCCAGTCAGTCATAAATTAATTAAAAATTGAAGGGATCCATAGTGATAAGCAGATCATTTTACTGGTAAATAGCTCATTGCTTTGTGCCACTTAGCACGATTTCATTTCTGCCCACCATTGTATTTCATTGTTCGGATTATCAGAGGGGGTCGGGACAAGAGGCAGGCCAAGGTTTCAACTAATGACAGGAAGTCTTTAAAGTTTGCCCTGCACTTCATCTTCTCAACAGGAGTTTCTGGACACATCTACTGTTTGATCCCCACAGTGAGATTATTGCTGTAGCTAATTAACAGATCCCCCATCTACTTGCACTCGTCTGCAACTATACAGGAGGCCTGAGGATAATAATTCAAGGCTACTCCAATTGACAAATGCTGCCAGGCAGAGAATACACTTTCCCTTCAAATATTGCTGTTCAGCCGCAGAGCACAGGGACAAGAGTTGACCATTTGGCCCTTCAATGCTGTTTCCCCATTCACTTCGATCATGGCCGATCAGTATCCTAACTTTGTTTAACCATCTGAAAGACATGCTAAATTCTCCCTCAATGAAGCCGAACAGGCGACTAGGGGATTTTCACAGTAACTTCATTGCAGTGTTAATGTCGTGAACAAAGCCCACTGCTTCGGAAAAGCAGCCAGCATAATTAAGGACCCCATGCATCCCGGACATTCTCTCTTCCACCTTCTTCCGTCAGGAAAAAGATACAAAAGTCTGAGGTCACGTACCAACCGACTCAACTCCCTGCTACCGTCAGACTTTTGAATGGACCTAACTTGCATTAAGTTGATCTTTCTCTACACTCTAGCCATGACTGTAACACTACATTCTGCACTATCTCGTTTCCTTCTCTGTGAACGGTATGCTTTGTCTGTATAGCGCGCAAGAAACAATACTTTTCACTGTATACTAATACATGTGACAACAAATCAAATCAAATCAGTCCATCAGTCAACCCAGCCTCCAATCCATTCACACTGTCGACACTTCCCGCTGCCTCAGAAAAGCAGTTAGCATAATTAAGGACCCCACGCACCCCGGACATTCTCTCTTCCACCTTCTTCTGCCAGGAAAAAAATACAAAATTCTGAAGACGCGTACTAACCGACACAAGAAAAGCTTCTTCTCTGCTGCCATCAGACTTTTGAATGGACCTACCTTGCATTTAAATTGATCTTGCTCTACATCCTAACTATGACTGTAACATTACATTCTGCACCCTCTTCTTTCCTTCTCTATGTACGGTATGCTTTGCCTGTATGGCGCGCAAGAAACAATACTTTTCACTGTATATTAATACATGTGACAATAATAAATCAAATCAAATCAAATTAAGCCTACTTGTGACACTCATAAATAATCTTAAATTTAAACCATACTGGTTCCATATTAAAAGAAAGGACTTGCATTTATATGCCACCTCTCATACCTTAGGATATTTGAAAGCACCTTACAACCAATTAAGTACTTTTTTGCAGTGTCCTTTTACCACTGAAAGAATAAGGTGGGAAAATCTGACCTAGCATTGCCCCCAGCACACTCAAGACAGAAAGGGTTAAAAAATGCAGAGGTTACTCGTTCACTAATGCTTAGCACGTACATGTATAAATGAAACTGGTTTTACACCTTGTATCTGACAACTGAACAGCATCACTTGGGCACAGCCTTCACCAGGAGACTCGCAGTGAGGTTTCCCTCCCTGTGTGAGTGAGTGCTGCAACCCTGAATTTGTTGAAACTGTTAGCTGTGCTCAAAGCTACCAAGTGATCTGCTGTAACTGCACAGGGCTAGAGTGAAAATGGGGCAACTTAACCCACCCAAATCACCCAATCTTTATTTACCCCGTTGTTTATTTCTCCCTCTGTCTTTCTGAAATGATTTATGCTGCTTTCATTCCTTGCTGAGCCTGGTTCGGTGTAGCACCTAATCTTCTCCCAGGCAGTATTATCGCCGCAGCTCTCTTGTCTATACTTTTTCCATGTGCTAGTCAGCCTCTTGTACAGGGCAGACCCTGCTGGCTCCAGTCTATTCGGAGGGGGAGTGGAGGGGAGGTTCTGTGGAAAGTTGTGGGGAATAGAGCACATAGTCTGCAGGAGCTGGAGGCTCTTTCTGCGGCGAGCTCTCCATCCCCGGGGCTAAGATCCACCCCTCTCTCACTCACCATGACAGCCCTGCTGCTGGTGGGATCTTGCTGTGCACAAATTGGCTGCAGCCTGTGCAAGCAACGACCCCACTTCAGAACAACTCCAAAGGCTGTTTGGGAACCTTTGTGAAGGGCTCTATATAAATGCAATTTTCCTTCTTTAAACTCCCCCTTCCTCCTCCCCCCAACTCGCTCTTTGAACTAATGGTATTTGCAAATACTGTGCACTGCTCAAGGGTCACATCCTTCTGTCTGACTGAATGAAACTCCAATATTTGCTGTTTCTTTTCCACAAAGAATTGTTGATGCTTGGAATGTTTTGCCTGAATTTGCTGTGAATGCTGTGCAAAGTAGTGACTTTTAGAGGACTTGTTGGAGACATCGGGGCGGCACGGTAGCACAGTGGTTAGCACTGCTGCTTCACAGCTCCAGGGACCTGGGTTTGAATCCTGGCTTGGGTCGCTGTTTGTGTGGAGTTTGCACGTTCTCCCTGTGTCTGCGTGGGTTTCCTCCGGGTGCTCCAGTTTCCTCCCACAGTCCAAAGATGTGCGGGTTAGGTTGATTAGCCATTCTAAATTGCCCCTTAGTGTCCCGGGATGCATAGGTTAGAGGGGTTAGTGGGTAAATATGTAGGGATATGCGGATAGGGCCTGGGTGGGATTGTGGTTGGTGTAGACTTGATGGGCCGAATGGCCTCTTTCTGCACTGTAGGATTCTATAAGCTGGAATTTTACTGTCCCGCCCGCCACGGGAATCGGAGCGGGTGAGGGGCGGACCATGGAAAAGTCTGTTGACCTCGGGCAGGATTTTCTGGTTTTGGGGCAAGCGAGGCCATAAAAAATTGTGTGATTTCTATGTACGTATTGTCTGTGTTGTTGACGTTCTTGTTTTTAAAGTAAAGTTTATCTATCAGTGTCACAAGTAGGCTTACATTAACACTGCAATGAAGTTACAGTGAAAATCCCCTAGTCGCCACATTGTGGCATTTGTTCAGGTACACTGAGGGAGAATTTAGCATGGCCACTGCACCTAACCAACACGTCTTTCGGACTGTGGGAAGAAACTGGAGCAGCTGAAGGAAACCCATGCAGATTCAGTGGGAACATGCAGATTCCACCCAGACAGTGACCCAAGCCAGGAATTGAACCCTTGTCCCTGGCACTGTGAGGCAGCAGTGCTAACCACTGTGCCGACGTGCTTTGCACTGTATGGCAGTAAAGCTAAATAAAACCACAGCAGCAAGTATCTGCCAGAGGTGCCTGAGTGACAGACGGTGACAATGAGCTGCTGGCTAGGACCTGGGGGTGGGTGTGAGGGTGGTGGGGAGGAGGAGGTGGGGGAAGGGGGCGGGGAGGGGAACCCAGGCTTGGAGGGGTGGTCCCAGGGGTGGCTGGCCTCATGTCTGGGTCAACCTAAGGAACTTGGTGCCGCCTTCAATCTCAGTGGTTAAATGATTGAAGGCGGAGGGCCTGCTTGTAAAGGAAACAGGACCCGTTTTGTTCAGGGTCAGTGAACAGGGCTGAAACCATCTTGTTTGTAGATACCTCTTCAAGTTGTGAGGCTGTCAAGGGTTTTTTTTTTGCTCGCTGCTCTCAGGAGCCTGGCCTGGGGGGAGGCACGGAGGAGGGGTGGGGGATAGGGGGGGAGGGAGGCCAGAGAGCTGTATCCCAGTGAACTTTACACCCTGCTCTATCCCTACATGGCCTCTTGCTGTCCGTTTACCTTTATATTGATCAGGCAAACTTAAATGGATCATCCTGTAAATGCTAAAGGTTATATTGATTTTTCAGAGTTTTTTTTTTGAAAAAAAGCACAAATGAAACCACTGAGCCCCAAGGGGGACAGCCTTGTATGCATCTATGTGATCACAGGGACTCAAGTATAACTGAGATTTGTACAGTAAGTAATTTAGTTCCAATTGGGGCATGAGATCAGTATCAAAACACATGGATGTAATGAGTTTCCCATTAATTAAATTCTATGCAGTTTCTGTTCTAATTACATCAGCACTCCTGTATGTGAGTGCCATTTCTTAAACGTGTTTGTAAATGGTGTGGAAATTTGTTTTGTGTCCAGTCTTTGGGTTTATATCCGGTGGAAGTTCCGGATGCAAATTTTTCACATGGTGACTCCATTGCAGTGTTAATGTAAGCCTCCTCGTGACACTAATAAAAAAATAAAATGGTAATAAATGGGAGCTTGGCTGATCAGGGGGTTGATAACATGTCACTGGCCCACATCATGACCGCTTGTAACCTGCGCTGACTGAGTTGATGAATGGCACGCCTGCCTGGATAACTATCAGCATACCTGTCAGTCAACAGCCATGAGCTAGGAAGGAGAGACTGAGTCTGATGTTTTAAATGAGCACAGGAGGCTGGGGAATGCCCTTTTTTTTAACCTGTTAACGAATCTAAAGGTGCCGCCCCCCCCCATCCCCACACTCCTGCTGAACTCGATTTACAACTCTGGGTAATGTATCAAAAATGAACCAAACATCAGGACCAGCGCAAAACTAATAATCATTCTGAGCTCAGTTTATAATCTCCCTAATGAACCATATGGAATCACAGCTGTACAGCAGCATGGCTTTATACCTATAAGTGCACACATATTACTGCACATCTTTCCCCCTGTGGCAGAGGCTGCTGTTCCCAGTGACCAGCCATATGTGCAAGATAGAAGAAGGTCCTAGAGGTAGCTGTGCGCCAAGGGTTGTGGCGATTGGGGGCGGGGGGAAGAGGGGAGGGGAGGGGCGGGGGGGGGGGGTGGGGGGAGGGTGGTGGTGATTCATTGGGCGTCTCAAAGTCCCACATAAGCCCGTGCCTGTAAACCCTGGTTCCTTCACCAAGGCAGCACAGGTCTGTAAAAGCTACAGGCTGCTTGCTCTCTCTCTCTCTCAAACAAGGGAAAGAGATAAGCAATGATTTGTAACGATGGAGGGTAGAAACATGGGGTGGGGTGGGGGGGGGCGGAGAGGGGGATGTGGATGCTGCAAACTCCTCCTCTACCTTCCCCCCCCAACCTTTGATTAACACAAGTAATATAAACAGCCCAGTCAAATATCACCCATTCAGCCACTTGTTACTAGTTGACAGCATTCCTGTATCGCAACAGTGACTAACAGGGGACGCAGGGGCAGTGACCTGGGGGTATCTGTGCACAAATCCTTGTAGATGGTAGGGCAGTGTGTAAAACTGGAACACAGACTGAATTCAGGGCTTTATAAATAGAGGCTTAATATATAAACGCAAAGGCATTTATAAAACACTGGCTTGGCCTCAACTGGAATATTGGGCAGGATTTCCCCTTCCCCCTCCTTGTAGTGAGGGAGCCAGCCCACCATTGACTGCCAACAGAATCTTCCGGTCCCGCCGCTGTCAGTGGAGTTTCCTGTTGCTCGCACCCTCTGCTGCTGGGGAACTGGCGGGGACTGGACGATCGCGCCGGTGGGAAGAGCTGGAAAATCCCATTGCGCCCAATTTTGGGCGCCACACTTGAGCGGAAATGCGAAGGATGCAGAAAAGATTTATTCCAGGGATGAGGGGCTTCAATGAGGCGTGAGTAGATTGGAGAAACTGGGGTTGTTCTCCTTAAGAGGAGAAGGTTGTGAGATGTGATGGAGGTATTTCAAAATGTGCGGGTTAGGTTGATTGGTCATGCTAAATTACTCTTTATGTCAGGGGGATTAGCAAGATAAATACATGGGGTTACGGGGATAAGGCTTGGGTGGGATTGTGGATGGTGCAGACCCGATGGGCCAAATGGCCTTCCTCTGGGGATTCTATAGGAATTCTGTAGGGATTCTATGAAAATCATGAGGGGTCTGTACAGTGATTTGATTTGATTTATTATTGTCCCATGTATTAGCATACAGTGAAAAGTATTGTTTCTTGTGCGCTATACAGACAAAGCATACCGTTAATAGAGAAGGAAACGAAAAAGTGCAGAATGTAGTGTTACAGTCATAGCTAGGGTGTGGAGAAACTTAGTGCGAGGTAGGTCCATTCAAAATTCTGATGGCAGCAGGGAAGAAGCTGTTCTTGAATCGGTTGCTACATGATCTCAGATGTTTGTATCTTTTTCCCAATGGAAGAAGGTGGAAGAGAGAATGCCCGGAGTGAGTGGGTAGAGGGAAACTGTTCCCATTAGTGGAAGGATCAAGAACTAGTTGACACCAACTTCAGCTGGGCAGCACGGTGGCACTGCTGCCTCACAGTGCCAGGGACCTGGGTTCGATCCCAACCTTAGGTGACTGCACATTCTCCCCGTGTCGGCGTGGGTTTCCCCCGTGTTCTCCAGTTACCTCTCACACTCCAAAGATGTGTAGGATAGGTGGACTGGCCATGGTAAATTGCACCTGAGTGTCCAAAGATGTATAGAAGTGTGCAGGTTGTGGGGACGATCTGTGTGGGAGACTCTTTAGGACATCCAGTGTAGATTCGATGCGCCGGATAGCCTCTTTCTGTAATGTAGAGATTCTATGATTGGCCAATGAACCAAAGGTGACATGAGGAGACATTTTTTTTAAGCAGCAAGTGGCTAGGATCTGGAACACACTGCCTGAGAGTTGGTGAAGACAAATTTGATTGTGGCTTTCAAAAGTGGATTTGATAATTAACTGAAGAACAAAAATGGGATGATGAGGCAAAGGTGAGGGACTGGGACTAGATGAGTTGCTTTTACAGAGAGCAGGCAGGAACACAAAGGGCTTAATGACCTCTTTTTGTGCTATAATCATTCTATGTTTCTCCGACTCACCTTCAAAAGTACTTTGTTGGTTGTCAAGCTCTTTGGGACATGCTGAGATTGTGACAAGTGCTTCAGAAATGCAAGTATTCGGGATTCTTTTAGAAACCCACCTGAAACTGACAATGTAAGAAATGTGACTGAAGCATAGTCAATCCCTGTCAATAGGGAGTTAGAAACATGGGGAAAACTTCTACCGTGTGAAGGTTGACAAGAATTTACCTTGAAATGAAGCAAACAGATGTAAGGGTCACTAATACAAAAGACAACAGGAAAACAGCAGCACGCAGTTAGATATGTGCAGCAGGTCAGAATCACTGTGAAGCAGACCGGGAGGAGTGTGTGGCAGGTCAAGATCATGGTGAAGCAGACCGGGAGGGGCATGCAGCAAGTCAGGATCACTGTGAAGCAGACCGGGAGGAATGTCCAGGATGTTAGGGTTACTGCGAAGCAGACCGGGAGGAGTGTGAAGCAGGTCAAAATCATTGAAGCGAGAGAAAAAAAGTCAAATAGTGTCATCAAAGGAAAGCTATGAGCTTGTCAGTACTGTAGCTTTCTTTCTATTCTCCAAAGTTAGGAACTGGAAAATTAAAATGTGCATTTTATTTTGTATGATAAGGGTTAACTAAAACACATTAATTAACCTATTTAAGTGACGACAGAAGAGAAGTCAGTAGATAATGAGTCTTTTTTAATGTAGCAAGTTTTGTTATTTTATATATAGAAGAATGGCGGAGCAGCTCTGGCCCTTGAAGTGCAAATCCTGTTCTATGTGGGAATTCCAGGACATTCCCTATGTTCTGGATAATCATATTTGCAAGAAATGTCATCAGCTGCAGCAACTTGAGTTCTGGGTTTCAAAGCCTGTAAGAAGTTTAACAACACCAGGTTAAAGTCCAACAGGTTTATTTGGTAGCAAAAGCCACAAGCTTTCGGAGCCTTAAGCTCCTTCTTCAGGTGAGTGGGAATTCTGTTCACAACAGGGCATATAAAGACACAAACTCAATTTACAGAATAATGGTTGGAATGCGAACTGTTTATGCCCTGTTTGTGAACAGAATTCCCACTCACCTGAAGAAGGAGCTTAAGGCTCCGAAAGCTTGTGTGGCTTTTGCTACCAAATAAACCTGTTGGACTTTAACCTGGTGTTGTTAAACTTCTTACTGTGTTTACCCCAGTCCAACGCCGACCTCTCCACATCATTTCAAAACTTGGGTAAGCATTAGCCTAACTGTCACATATCCATGAGCTTGCAACTTTGTGGATGGTTTGTTTATAGGTGCGGTTGCTACACAGCTTAAGGGTACGCAAGGAAGGAGTGAGTAACCACCAGACAGTTGAGAAGGTCCAGGCAGCTAATGCAGGAGTCCTATCAGTGCACTTCACTCTCCAACTTGTATTCAGTTCCAAATGAAAGTGATAGTCCATCTGGGAGTGTAACCAGATCCAAGTGCAACGGCACCAGAGTTGGCTCAGCTGTACAGGAAAGCATGAAGGAGGACGGACAGACATCCCTGCAACCAAAGACATAAATGCAGGATGGTATGTTGCCATCCAGGGTTAAGGATGTCACTGAATGGCCAGCATGGATTTGTTAAGGAAAAATTATTTTTAACTAACTTTTAATGAGGCAACAGAAAGAGTTGATGAGGGTAATGCTGTTGATCTGGTGTACATGGACTTCCAAAAGGCATTTGATGAAAGTGCCACATAACAGACTTGGTAGCAAAGTTAGAACTCGGAATAGAAGAAACAGTAGCAACATGGATATGAAGTTGGCTGAGTGACTGGAATTAAAGAGCACTGGTGAACAGTGGATTTTCAGGCTGAAGAAAGGTTTATAGTGGAGCTCCTCAGGGGTTGGTGTTAGGACCCTTGCTCTCCCTGATTTATATTAATGACCTAGAACATGGTGCACAGGGTACAATTTCAAACTTTGAGGACAGGCAGGTTGGTGGATTGGATGAACAAGTGGCAGATGAAATTTAATGTAGATATATGTGAAATGATTCATTTTGATAGGAAGAAAGGTGAGACATGATTAAATGAAGGGTATAATTTTAAAATAAAGAGTGAACAGGAGCAGAGGGACCTGGGTACATATGTGCATAAATTATTGAAGATAGCAGGAAAATTTGAAAGCATGGTTAATAAAGTATGTGGGATCCTGAGCTTTATCAGTAGAGGCATAGAACACAAAACAAGGAAGTTATGTTAAACCTGAATAAAACAGTGGTTCAGCCTCAGCTGGAGTAGTGTGTCCAATTCTTGACACTCCACTTTGGGACGGGTATAAAGGCAAGAGAGGGAAAGCAGAAAGGATTCACGTTCCCAGGCTAAGGGGCTTCATTTATGCAGAAAGACTGGAGAAGCTGGGGTTTTCCCTGGAGAAGAGAAGGTTGAGAGGAGATTTGATGGAGGTGTTTAAAATCATGACACAAGGCGGAGAGAAACTGTCCCCAATTGACAGAAGGATCAGGTCCAATTTAGTTTAATTCGCAAACGAAGCAATGGAGACATGAGGAGAAACTGTTAAAACACAGCAAGTGGTCGGGACCTAGAATTCATTGCCTAGGAGTGTGGTGGAGGCAGGGAGAATTGAGACTTTCAAAAAGGAATTGAATCATTATCTGAAAAGGAACATAATTTTGCAGGGCAATGGGGAAAGGCAGGGGAGTGGCAAGAGGAGAACTGCTTTCTCAGAGGGTCAGCATAGACATGAGGAGTTAAATTGTCTCCTTTTGTATTGGAATCATTCTATCATTCTAACTTCTTAGTTCAATGCACAAACAATGTCAATTTATTATTAATATACCAGTCTGGTATAAAACCTAAATAATACACCCAGTCACTCACTGGGTATTGTGGTGAAATAGTTTTGTATTGATGCCGCTTGTGCTATTATTCTGAAATCTTCAGCCAGCCCATTAGCTTTTCTTTTAATGTCTAGTTTTTGCGAATTGAATTTGACTCAGTGTTGCTCGGCCTAACCTTGTGCCATTGTCATTGGAGACATCCTTCTGACAGGTAATTAAACCCAAAGCGCCCCCTAGCATAGAGCAGCGCTGGAGTCCATGTTCCCAACAGAGGCTCCAATTCCCAATGAGTTTCTACCCTTTAGAATTAACACAGAATTTGCAGCACAGAAACAGGCTGTGTGCCCTGACTGGTCCATACCAGTGCTTATACTCCAGACGTGCTGCCTTCCATCCCTTTTCAGTAAACCCCATCAATATACTGTTCGATTCCTTACTCCTTCGTGTGTTTATCCAGCTTCCCCTTAAATGCCTCTCTGTTCTTGTTTCCATTTCCCCACACTAATCAAAATGTCTTCTCTACGTCTACCCTCCCAAACCATTTCATTATCCCAACAATCTCTATAGGGCACACACACACCTCCCCAGCCTTATCTTTAACTGAAAAAGAATATCAGTGTGCTTAATCATTCCCCTGGCATCGCCCTCTGTACAAATCAGTGCATTTGTGTGTGTGGGGGGCTTCTTTTAGACAGGACCACTCTGAATGATCAGCCTTTGTGCCTCACCTGAACTAAACTGTTGCCAGCACCACCTCTCCACTCTGCCACAACCTTGGTCTCAGTCCCATAGCTCATGAGATCGAGATAAGTCCATGTATCAATAACCTAAGTCCATGTATCGAAAACCTTGGTTGAGGACTGTATGATGGTGTGGCAGCTTCAGCACTGTGTAGGAAAATGAGTTAGTGTGGAATGGTTTATCCCCAACAATTGTATTGTAATGAATTGTTCATTTTTAAAATTATTTTATACCTTAATGATTATCCACAGTTATATTATGATTGATTTTTTTTATTTGTATCATTATCACAACTCGACACCTTCCACTGTGATGAATTTTCCCACAAACCAGCGACTTTCTAAGTACCGACATGGTTTCACATCCAGACTGCACGAGTTCACACCATAAGGCATTTCACTCTCACTTATTCTAGAGTGGAATAGAACTGGTCTCATCCAACTGGATGCAAAGTAATCCCAATGGCAGTCCCGAACCACAGATATATGTTAAATGGGACATCAAACTAGCCCAATTTGCTCCAAGAACCAAAAGACTGAAAGCATCATTCAGCACTGAAGGAGGCCAATCAGCCCACCAGGATGCCTCTCTGAAAGAGCCTATCCTTTTTGCCAACCGCCCCCCCATGTCCTACTCTTCTCTCCCCCATCCCAACTTTTAAACAAACTTTTGAAAAGTAAAATTCAATCTGATTCCATCACCTTTTCAGCAGTGCATCCCAGATCATAACCATTAAGTAACTTAAAAACATAAATCTTCCTAAATTTCCTCTTTTTCTGCCGAGCATTTTAAATCCTTTGGTTCCCTGCCCTACATGCAGCTGAAAACACCCCCGCCCCCCACACCTCCCCACAGATATCAGAAGGACATATTTTACACAGAGGGTGGTGGGGGCCTGGAATGCGCTGCCAGGCAAGGTGGTGGAGGCAGACACACTGGGAATGTTTAAGACTTATCTAGATAGCCATATGAACGGAGTGGGAATGGAGGGATACAAAAGAATGGTCGAGTTTGGACCAGGGAGCGGCGCGGGCTTGGAGGGCCGAAGGGCCTGTTCCTGTGCTGTATTGTTCTTTGTTCTTTGTTAATACTCCAAATCAAAACCCCTCACCATTTTTGAACACCACTACTGAACTTCCCCATAACCTTCTGGGTTGTAAGGTGAACGACCCTAGTATGTCTGGTGTCTCCACGTTACTGCAATCCCTCTAGCCTGGCATCATTCTAGTAAATTTCCTCTTGATGGTCGAATCCCTTTTAGCCGTCTGATAACCGTGTGCACATATCCACTGTTTAAATGTGACTTCTTTCTCCCCATGATTTAGATAAGTGACCTTAGATTGCTGCCTTTACTGGCTGATACTGGAATATATAATCACTGGGATTAATGCTTGGCCCCATTGGAACACAATGCCACATAGCTGATGGACTATTTAGAGAGAGTATGCTACTTCTTTTTTAAAAAAAACTAGACCGGGAAAGGGGAAAAACTTCGGGTGCATTTTCGTTTTGTATGTATCTCCTTGCTTCTGTTGCTAACTCGCTAACACAGGAGAGACTGCAGCCGCGGCAACAAAGGGTGAAATGATAGCCCGCTGTTGCAATGAGCTGCACAATCCCACTGATAGTCTGGACATCTGGTGGGAACAGTCACTCCTCGTCAGGTTTCACTTCACGCTGCGTGTGAGGCAGGGAACACTTTGTACACACGTACACACACACACACGCTTTAACTCATTAAATACCTCAACTACATTAGACACCCTATAATAGATAGATAGATAGATACATGGACACATGGTGTTAACTCACAAAGATAACTAAGAAACACATATCCATAAACCCCTTTGCTGCAGAAGTGGTCCACTACCGAGAGAGAAAAAGAGGGATGGAATTGGATATGTTTTTGATGGCCAATTATTTTTCATAGCGAGTGAGTCCATTCTGACAGGGAGTGGATTACAATTGGGATTAGCTTTTTCAAACACCCCCCGCCCCCCCCCCCCCGCCCGCCCCCAAAGTGAACACATCAACTAAGGCGATTTTATTTCTAAAACCAATTCTTGCCAACTTTATTTTAAAATTGGAGTGTAAACCAGTTTGGTTGCAATGAGACTGCTAAACAGTCCTATTTGCCTCGAGTCTCGATCATTGAGCCCCACGTTTAAGACCCTTTTTGGAAAGAAAGATGTGGGTCTGTCCAGAATTCTCCCTGTTTCAGCCGGAACAGCAGTGACTGAGAGGCGCTGGTGTGATTTTATTTAAAAGCATTTTCCCCCCTTTTTTCTTCCCTCCCCTGTTAACATTGTTGCTTTTGCACAGTCAGTAATGGGCTTCCCTTATGTCTTGAATTGTTATGATCATGTAAATTTATTGGTGCTTAGAAGAACGGAGCTATTAAAACATTACAACAGCCATTACAGCGTGTGTCTTGATGTCGTTCTCCTAACGAACATATGCTTCCAACTGAATGCCTAAACTCTTATTTATGGATTTAATTTAATGTGCGGAAAGAATTCAAAATTAAATTCTGTACTCGCCTCCGGAGAGTGTCAGTGTATAATAACATGGTAATTTTTACACATCTTTATGAGAAATGGGAAAATTAATTCTTTTTGACAAGTTGTAATTATTCGACTTGGAACAGTTGCAGCTGAGCAGTTTGTGAGGCTGTTGTCTGGTGTTGGTTTCTGTGAGAGGGGTAGGGGTGGGGGGGGGGGGGGGGATGGAGATGTTTGTGTATCGGAGGGTTTATAATATGTGACACATTCCCCACTGCAAATTAGCAGTGAGCATTTGAGAAAGGCTGCGAACTCCTGTCACTACAGAGAAAGTAATACTTTCACCTTGCATTTTTTTAGAGCCCCCTCCCCTCTTTAATTTGAGTTTCTTTTTAATCACATGGACATTTTAGAAGTCCTCTTTAAGGAGAGGAAACACCGTTAGTCCTTCCTCCCCTCCCCCCCAAGAGGTGGTCCTGTATATAGGTTTATTTGTAGCAAATTCGGAGGTCAGATGTAAACATTTTGTCTTATCTCGTTCTGTTGTTCTCGCCCTCTGTTGTATTGTTCCATGTTTTTTCCTGTGCTTTGATGTGCCACACACCAGGTGCTCATGTTCTGAATTACACATGAAAGGGTCCGCGTTCCATGCTAATTAAACCAGCAAAACTGCTGCTTGTATACTGTTTCTCTTACCACCCCACCACACTCTGGCTACTGCCGGTTGAAACCTGAGAGATAAAGTTGAAACTCTCGATATACACAGATATATATATAAAATGTACATTTTCGTCTGTAACAGCGCACGCTGTAATTTGCCAGACGCGAGGCTTTTAACAAGTTTCTCACTTGTGTTGGGTACAAACTTCAATGCAATATTCAGGCTTTCTACAAGGGGGTGGCACAGTGGTCAGCACCGCTGCCTCAGAGCGTCAGGGACCCAGGTTCGATTCCCGAGCTCGGGTCACAATCTGTGCGGAGTTTGCGTGGGTTTCCTCCCACAGTCCGAAAGAACGTGCAGGTTAGGTGCATTGGCCAGGCTAAATTCTCCCTCAGTGTACCCAGATAGGTGGCGACTGGGGGATTTTCACAGTAACTTCATTGCGGTGTTAATGTAAGCCTATTTGTGACATAAATAAACTTTTCCCATCACAATGCTTCCCCACTTAACTGACTCCGCTTTACTCCCACTTTTATCCCCTTTCCTCAGCCGAACTAAACTCATAATTTTACGAAGTCTGTATTTATGATGATTTGAGGTGTCCTTCTGCTTAATTAAAGCGGTTAATTTTAATAGGGAGACTTAGGGATTTGAAAATCTCCATTCAGTGTATTCTGCCCTGGGAGCTGGAATGGTTCAGTTACCCCCCCTCCCCCGCCAGCCACCAACCACACACACACACACACCCAGTTCAACGGGATAAAAGAATAGTTTGTCCTGTGCAAATACGGTGCACGTAAATCTGCTTTAAGTCTCCAGCTATTGTTCGATAACCTCGACTGTGAGGCAAAGAGAGAAAGAGACATTTGATAGAGTTGTGTGGATCGTTTGAATGGACAAGGATGTTGCCCATTGTCCTGTATTGATCCCATTTTGGTACTGTATAGACCTTTCTAATAACACTGTCTGGGGTTGCAGTGAAACAACTTGGGGGGAAAAAAGCCTCGGCGATTCATGTTAGATCCTTCCTAAGGATTATGCACACTGCAGGCATTTAGCTGCATTTCAATTATACGTTTCATTCCAGTCAGAATGTTGAGGTCACTTTTTTTTATTAATTTCGAAGCTTTTATGCAATGGTACATCATAACAATTTTCATTAATTTGACATTCTTAATTTAAAAACTTCTCAATGCACTGGTGGAGCTGTGGGAGTGAAGAGGGGTTGGTTTATTGAAAATATAAAGTGAAATAGGTGACCCAGAGCTTTTTTTCTCCCCCCGCCCCCCCGCCGCCCCCCTCCCTAGCTTACTGAGTGAGGGGCCTGACAGTGTAGTTATGTTACTGGATTAATAATCCACAAGTGTCGTACCATTTAATTAGGCATGTGTAAATTCTCAGTTTTGAGAATCTGAATTTTGACAAACGTCAGTTTAAAAACAATGAAATCTGGAAATAAATGGGTGGTTTCAGTGGAAATATATATATAAAAAATATGTATGTTCACTAATATCCTGGAGTAAATGAAACCTGCTCTGACTCCAATCCCACATTTAAACTGCCCACTGGAGGCATTCGGTTCCATCGCTTTCTTCTCAGGGTACCCAGCTCAGAGCAATAAACAAGGGCCTTGAAATAATTTTTTTTTTGCCTGGGTTGCTCTCAGCAGTGTCCAGGCGGTTACTCATTGATTCCTGGAGTCTGCAGGACAATCCTGGAGTCTGTGTACCTCTCAGTAAAACGGAACAAGAACCTGGCAAGAAAATGACTTGGCAAAATCCGAATGGCCTTCAGCATCAGCAAAGGTTTGCAATCTGACTCTGTCTACACTTCCCGCTGCCTCGGCAAAGCAGCCAGCATAATCAAGAACCCCATGCACCCCGGACATTCTCTCTTCCACCTTCTTCCATCGGGAAAAGGTACAAAAGTCTGAGGTCACGTACCAACCAACTGAAGAACAGCTTCTTCCCTGCTGCCGTCAGACTTTTGAATGGATCTACCTCACATTAAGCTGACCTTTCTCTACACCCTAGGCAGCACAGTGGTTAGCGCTGCTGCCTCTCAGCACCAGGGACCTGGGTTCAATTCCTGGCTTGGGTCACTGTCTGTGCGGAGTCTGCATGTTCTCCCTGTGTCTGCGTGGGTTTCCTCCGGGTGCTCTGGTTTCCTCCCACAGTCCAAAAGACGTACGGGTGAGGTGCATTGGCCATACGAAATTCTCTTTTACTGTACCCAAACAGGTGTGGGAATATGGTGACTAGGGGATTTTCACAGTAACTTCATTGCAGCATTAATGTAAGCCTACTTGTGACACTAACAAATAAAAACAGCTTCTTGCCTGCTGTCAAACTTTTGAATGGACTTTATATTAAGCTGACCTTTCTCTACACTCTACCTATGACTGTAACACTATATTCTGCACCCTCTCCTTTCCTTTTCCCCTATGTACTCTATAAACAATATGCCTTGTCTCTATAACACAAGAAACAATACTTTTCATTGTATACAAATACATGTGACAATAAATCAAATCAAAATAAAACAGTAGTAAACTAGCAATATTCTGATCTGTCCCTAACGCAGCCACACTGGATCTGAATGAGAGTATGTTACAGATGGTTATGGACCCTGGGTTCTGTCATGATGAGGTCACTTACACAGGTTGGTCCTTGAAAATAGAAATAAAATGAGGTAATTTCCACCAAGTATTAACCACGGTGAAAATGCACCTCTTTTGATTTAGTTTAGAACTCCATTGCACAACTTTGGTTTAATTAACAGAGTTTGACCTTCATGAGCTTATCAGGTAGTCCAAACTGTAAAAGGTGTGGACGTAATTTGGGGACTCCATGTGGATGACACACGATGCTGTTTATAAAGCTACAAGGAATGCAGGATCGAATCCCTCTTCATTCGATTCCAAATGGGAGGAGCTGATCTGAATTGAGCACTGGGAAGAAGAGTGAGGGCTTCACCATCCGGGAGAAGAAAGAGTGAAGGGAAGAAATAACTTGTATATAGATTGCCTTTTATGGTGTCCCAAAGTGATTTAAAACAATTGCATACAAATGCATTAAGGCTGGCAGGGTGGTTAGCACTGCTGTTTCACAGCACCAGGGACCCAGGTTCAATTCCAGCCTCGGGTGACTGTCTGTGTGGAGTTTGCACATTCTTCCCTGTCTCTGCATGGGTTTCCTCCAGGTGCTCCGGTTTCCTCCCACACTCCAAAGATGTGCAAGTTAGGAGGATTGGTTATGGTAAACTTGTCCATTTGTGAAGGTTAGATGGATTAACCTTAGTAAATGCACAGGGGATAGAGAGGAGGGCCTGGGTATGATGACCTGTCAGAGTCAGTGTGCACTCAATGGGCTGAATTGCCTCGCCGGGCACTGTAGGGATTCTACGATTGTAAGTATAGTTACTGTTGTAATGTAAGAAAAGTAATAGCCATTTTACACATAGGAAGCTCCCACAAATAGCACTATAATAACGGCCAAGTAGTCTGTTCCTTAGTGACAGTATTTCAGGGATGGATGTTGACAAGGACAGCGGCATAAACTCCCTGTCCTTCTCCAAAATAGCACCATCTTTTTACATCCATCTGAGAGGGCAGATGGGAGCCTCAGTTAAATGGCTCATACACAAGATGATACTTCTTGGCAGTGCAGCTTATCCTCAGTATTACACTGGAGTGTCCGCATAGATTTATCTGTGCAAATCACTGGAATAAGGCTTGGTCTCATAACTTTTTGCACTCTAAGGCAACTGTGCCACGACTGAGACCCCCTGCTTGGGGAAGTGGAAGGGGGTCAAAGCTGGGGGAACAGCTTTGGTTTCATCCTGACAGGCAGTGGCCCTCAGTGCCCTTCGCAATAGCCTATTAAAATGGAACACACATAAACAAACCCATCTGTACACTCCTGGAAAATAATTTTATAATCCCTTTTTTAAAATCACCAGAAAACAGGTTAAAACTTCAGAAGAATTCAGTTATAGATTTCTAATCTCCTAATACTGTGGCAGTGACGTATGGAGAAGGGGTTAAATCTTCCATGCCAGGAATTTGGGTATAAAGTATAGCCAGTTGATATATTTGGGGTTTCAGATAGAGAAAGGGAAAATAAACCAACATCTGAAATGCGAGTTGCTAAGCCTTGGTTTTCTATTTATTCACTGAGCAAATGGAAAAAGGTTTACATTGATCTATTTCAGACTGGAGAAGTACGGTTGATATTGGTTAGGCAGCCAATTTCTGGCCTCATGAGCCACAACAATCTGCCTCTATATAGCGCAGTGATGGGCAATCTAGGCTAGTGAATGGACTGCATGAGTGGCCATTCATCTCAGTGGCCACATGATTGGGCTTGTTCACTAACCATGACACCATGAATAAAATTAAATACATTTAATACATGCCAAATATTTCGTAAGTTATAGAAAATGCTTAATCATTTATATATTAATGGAACTATCAACTTCAAGTGGTAAAACAAAAGAAATATGTACACTTTGGACATGGAGGGAGCGCATGGCTCTCACAGTCAATGTTGTGAGCAATCAGCACGCACCTCACTTTGCTTGTCCTTGTTTTATGTGTGAATCACTTCAGTCACACCAGTAGGAAAATAACTATATAGACGTAGATCAGTTGACTGTGGCAGCCCTGCGCGTGGGCAGTGGTCAACAAAATGTCTCGTGGGGCCGCACTCAGAATCCAAATGGGCCGCATGTGGCCCCCTGGTCTGCAGGTTTCCCACCAATGTTATTGCACTTTTTTATGTAGTAAACTCTCCAGCTACAGTGTGGAGGTCACAAAGGGTTCCTGCTGCTGAGATGATTGAAGAGAATGAAAGAAAGATGCAGTGCAGCAATGGAAATGATGAGATTACCTTCATTTAAGTGGATTTGTGTTGGAAATGTGTGACAATTCTCAATGTTCTGAAAGTGCGTTAAGTATAATGCACAGACAGGCACAAGTTACACTCTCCATTTCTTCCTTGATGCAGAAGTTTGAACCAAAATACCCTCGACTCATTTACGGCTGAAGAGGGTATTTGGGGATATTCGCTAGATCGGTAAGGTTCTCAGTCACAGTGGGCACCAGATGGCATCTTAATGTGGCAGGGGAGCTTTGGGAAGTAACATCACAGTGGTAGCTTGTAGCGAACGAGTTAATAAGCCACAAATGGCAGGTATTAAACCTTCAAATGATATTCAGACTGGTTTTGGAATTGTGTCTGGTTTGAAGACAAAGCAGCAGATTCCCTCAGCTCGACCGGTGGGTGAAATTATATGCATGCTTTGTAGCGCAGTTTGCAGGATTTGTCTTGTGTAATTATAGCAGCAGGTGTTGGGGTTTAGTTGCTGAATTCCACATTTAAAATACAGGCAAATGTTTTTCTCAATTTGACATTTTGTTTATGATGATTCTGTTTTTTGCTGTTCAAAGTGCAGGAATATGATAACACTAAACATACGGTTCCAAAACGTACTGAAAGAACTGCACAAAGGAACAACCTCATGTGACCATCACTATCAGTCCAGATTGCAAGGTCTGCAGCTCTGGTTATGCAGAAGTCTTGACACCAGCCCTGACTGATTGATTAACGGATACAAGATCTCAATTTAAAATTTTGGTGATTCCTGTGTTCAAACTCTTATACAGTCTTGCCTCAACTCTTTTCCTGTAGCCTCCTTCAGCCGTATAATCCTCATTTTCATCACTCACACTTGCCAAGCCTTTAGCTGTCTCGGTCCTAATCTCTGGAACTACCTTTATTAAGCTCTTTGCTTCTACGTCTCTACGTGGCGGCACGGTAGCACAGTGGTTAGCACTGCTGCTTCACAGCTCCAGGGTCCCGGGTTCGATTCCCGGCTCGGGTCACTGTCTGTGTGGAGTTTGCACATTCTCCTCGTGTTGGCGTGGGTTTCCTCCGGGTGCTCTGGTTTCCTCCCACAGTCCAAAGATGTGCGGGTTAGGTTGATTGGCCAGGTTAAAATTGCCCCTGAGATGCGTAGGTTAGCGGGTAAATATGTGGGGGTAGGGCCTGGGTGGGATTGTGGTCGGTGCAGACTCGATGGGCCGAATGGCCTCCTTCTGCACTGTAGGGTTTCTATGATTTCTCTCTATCTCTCCTCCTCAGAATGTCCAAAGATGGGCAGGCTAGGTGCATTGGTCATGCTAAATTGACCCTTAGTGTCCCAGGATGCGTAGCTTAGAGGAATTGGTGGGGTAAATGTGTGGGTTTACGGGGATAGGACCTGGGTGGGACTGTTGTTGATGCAGACTCGATGGGTCGAATGGCCTCCTTCTGCACTGTAGGGATTCTATGATTCAACACAACTCAGATTGAGCTTTTGGTCACTTGACCTAATGTCTCCCTCTTTGACCTGGTGTCGGTTTCCATCTGATTGAACTCCAGTGAGACACCACAGCTATGACGGTAACACTGCAATCTGCACTCTCTCCTTTCCTTCTCTGTGAACTGTATGCTTTGTCTGTATAGCATGCAAGAAGCAATACTTTTCACTGTATACTAATACACGTGACAATAATAAATCAAATCAAATCACCACGGGATTCTTACTATGTTAAGCTTAAGTTTATTTATTAGTGTCAGAAGTCGGCTTACATTAACATTGCAATGAAGTTACTGTGAAATCCCCTAGTTGCCACACTCTGGCGCCTGTTCAGGTACACTGAGGGAAAATTTAGCATGGCTAATGCACCTAACCAGCCCGTCTTTCGGACTGTAGGAGGAAACCAGAACACCCAGAGGAAACCCACACAGACATGGGGAGAACGTGCAGACTCTGCACAGACTCTGCACAGAGTGTGACCCAAGTCAGGACTCAAACCCGGGTACTTGGGCAATTGGGACTAGCTTTAAAAAAAGGGGCGGCATGGACAAGTTGGGCCGAAGGGCCTGTTTCCATGCTGTAAACCTCTATGACTCTATGACCTGGCGCTGTGAGGCAGCAGTGCTAACCACTGTGCCGTCCCAAAAAGGTTAAAAGTGCTATATAAATGCAAGTTGTTGTTAGCATGTGATTTTGTACAATTGAGCAGGTCCAGTACAAAAAGGTTATTGGCCCATCATGTCCATGCTTGGCTCCCTACAAGCACAACTCAGCTAGCCCCACTCCCTTACCCTTTCCCCATAACAATGCGGAGTCTCACTCTTCAGGCACTTATCCAATGTGTCATATTTTTGTTGAAGCTTGCTTATAAATACAAGGTATGAATAATAGTAATTGATTGGAGCATGATGGGGAGTGTGGAACGTTGTCCTCTTATTGGTTATGATGAGCCCTCATGCTGTACTCCAGCCTCAGGGGAATGGATTAAGCAGAGTTACTCCAGTTGCGCAAGATGCTCTGGACAAGTCTGCAGTGTCATTGGGTATATTTGTTTCACATGTGTGTGTACGCACGTTGGTTTGTCTGAGAGGTACATTTCCAAAGTTAGAAGTTCAGGCAGCAGCTGAGGATTGGTGGAAGGTGGGCACATGAGGACAGGCTGGGATACTGCAGAAGCTTAACAGTGTGATGTTTGATGAAGATAGACAGGACTGCATTTAAACAGTTACGTTTATGACCACATGTCCTAAAGCACAGTACATCCTTCTAAAGCATGCTCACTGTTGTAATGTAGAAAGCACAGCAGTCAATGTGTACACTGCAAGCTCTCAAACTGGAATGCAATGATGAGTTGTATCATCTTCATTTGAGAGATAAATATTGGCAAAAGCATGGTTGTGTTCATCAAAATAGTGCCATGATTTTAGGTCCACTTCATTTATTCAATCACAGGAGGCATTGGTCACCCATTCTTAATTGCTCTTGGACTGAATGGTTTGTTTGGCCATTTCACAGGGTAGTTTCGTCAATCACATTTGTTGTGATCTGGAGTCATATGTAGGGCCAGACCAGGTAAGGACGGCAGATTTCCTTTCCTACAGGGATGTAACAAGGCAGTTGTGCTCTCTGCTTAAGACATCAGCCAGGATTTTCCGTTCTCATTCTTCTCGGACAGTTTCGGTGTTGAGAGCGGAAAACCTCGCGAGAGGCCCAAATTGCGTTTTACATGGACGGGAAGTCTCGTCGCAGTTAGTGCCCCGTCCTCCCCCAAAGATGTGTAGGTCAGGTGGATTAGCCATGCTCAATTGCCCCTTAGTGTCCAAAGATGTGTAGGTTAAATGGATTAGCCATGGCAAATGCATGGGGTTACGGGGATGGGGATGGACCTGGATAAGATACGCTGAAGAGTCAATGCAGACTCGATGGGCTGAATGGCCCCTTTCTATACTGTAGAAATTCTATGATTCTGTGTACACCAGGGCAGCCTAAAAAATGGCATCGCAATCTTTGAAAAGCTAAGTTGCTGTCGGCACAGGCTTAATCAGAGCCTGCCCCACCACGCAGTGTCTGAGGCCCATCCCTTCAAGAGTTTTAAACTAAGTTCTGAGCAACATGGTGGAGAAAGCCACTGTTGGTGCCAGAGGCTTCACTGCTTATCACCTGCTGCCACATTACACAAAAAAAAAAGAAAATTCCGTCATCCCCTTTGATCATACAACATCCCCTCACTCCTGCACTAGGGAGTGTCAGGCTCATTCTGTGCTGAGGTCTCAGGAGTGTGTCGTGAACTCAACATTACAAACTCAGTGCTTCCCACCGAGCCACAGCCAACAGATGGAGCAGGGAACCAGACACTAAACTGGCAAGAAATCCAACATCATCCTGGCCTCTGAATGAAATATTAGCTGCATAAAAGAATTGCCGTTTGGGTCACACCGTCAACTGTGAAGTGCTTGGGGACACTTTTCCTGTCCTTAAGTCTCTGCACAGTGCAAGTTGTTGCTAACAGGAGACTCTTATGAGATTATAACCTCTTACTCACCCGCCCACATCTGAATCAGGATCTCACCTGGTCGAACATTTCCCCTGCTTTTCTAGCTAGAGGGTGAGAAAAAGTTGAACATGTAGGCTATTCCAGGGTGTGGTTTAAACATCTTTAACTGTAGCTGCAGAAGAGTGTGCTGACTGCTCCCATACTCAGACAGGCTGTGAAAAGAAAATAGTGAGGAAGTACACATTTTTAGGGGTAGAAATAGGATATTTCTAGAATAGAATAGGATAAAATTGTTTCCCTTGGGAGAATTCTAGAAGCAGGGGACACTGATTCAAGATAAGTGGCCATAGGTGTAGAGGGGACACGAGGAAGAATTTTTTTATGCAGAGGGTAGTGAGTGTCTGGAATTTGCTGCCCAAGTTGGTGATGGAGGCAGAGACCCCAAGTCTTTTAAAAAGTTACCTTAAAAGGATCTGCCCCTTAACTGCTGTAAGCTACAGGGCTATGGGCCGGGTGCAGGAAGGTGGGTTTAGAAAGATATTCCTGGGTGTCCTTGGGCTGGCATGGTCAAGATGGGCTGAATGGCCTCCTTCTGAGCTGCATCTTTTAGAATCATAGAATCACTACAGTATAGAAGGAAGCCATTTGGACCATCGAGTTTGCAGCAACACTCAAACTGAGCATCTTACCCAGGCCCACCCCTGCCCTATTACCATAACCCCACATATACATCCCACTGATCCCCCTAACCTGCACTTCTTGGGACACTAAGGTGCAATCTACCATGGCCAATCCACCTGAGCATCCGGAGGGAACCCACGCAGACACGGGGAGAGTGTGCAAACTCCACAGACGGATTGAATCCAGGTCCTTGGCTAACCACTGTGCCACCAACAATGGTCTATGGTTCTAAGAAAATGGGCGTGAGGATTCAAGGAACTCACAATTGCATGTTGACTGTCCAACATGAGCCATGTGAATACTCTTTTCCATTTTTAGTCATTAGATTTTAATCCAACCCACGCAACATTCCGTTTAGCTGCTTCTGTTCCTGTTGTAATTGCACTGACTGTTCATTCGGCCGTAAGGGTAGTTTTATTGCTTGCAACTGAAGTAACTTCAGAAAGTAAATCGGACGACACAAAATTGGCAGGACTTGCAGATAGTGAGGAACATTGTCAGAAGCAACAGAAGGATATAGATAGGCTGGAAATTTGGGCAAAGAAATGGCAGATGGAGTTCAATCCAGAAAAATGCGAAGTGATGCATTTTGGTAGAAATAATGTAGGGAGGAGCTATACGATAAATGGCAGAACCATAAAGGGTGTAGATACGCAGAGGGACCTGGGTGTGCAAGTCCACAGATCCTTGAAGGTGATGTCACAGGTGGAGAAGGTGGTGAAGAAGGCATATGGCATGCTTGCCTTTATAGGACGGGGCATAGAGTATAAAAGTTGGGGTCTGATGTTGCAGATGTATAGAACGTTGGTTCGGCCGCATTTGGAATACTGCGTCCAGTTCTAGTCACCACACTACCAGAAGGACGTGGAGGCTTTGAAGAGAGTACAGAGGAGGTTTACCAGGATGTTGCCTGGTATGGAGGGGCTTAGTTATGAGGAGAGATTGGGTAAACTGGGGTTGTTCTCCCTGGAAAGACGGAGGATGAGGGGAGACTTAATAGAGGTGTATAAAATTATGAAAGGCATAGATAGGGTGAACAGTGGGAAGCTTTTCCCCAGGTCGGTGGTGACGTTCACGAGGGGTCATAGGTTCAAGGTGAAGGGGGGGAGGTTTAACACAGATATCAGAAGGACATATTTTACACAGAGGGTGGTGGGGGCCTGGAATGCGCTGCCAGGCAAGGTGGTGGAGGCGGACACACTGGGAACGTTTAAGACTTATCTAGATAGCCACATGAACGGAGTGGGAATGGAGGGATACAAAAGAATGGTCTAGTTTGGACCAGGGAGCGGCGCGGGCTTGGAGGGTCGAAGAGCCTGTTCCTGTGCTGTATTGTTCTTTGTTCTTTAGAAAGGTTAAACAAGCTTCATTACTCCAACACTTGAGGCCACACCCTGAGCTACACAAGCTGCCCACAATTCCCAACACTTAAACTGGGTCAGCTGACCTTCACAGCCTGTTACCATTGTTTACATCATAACAGGTTCCCTTTTCTTTTCTTCAAATTAATTTTAGGTAACCATCCTTTCATATTCTTAACTTTCCAGTATCTGCACCCTTTTTGGTATCGGATAACTGTAGATTTGCATCAACCCAGTTGAGGTTTGAAACCTCCTTGTTTTCCAGCATTTGCTGGCCCAATCAATTCTCAGTCACTTTTCATCGAGTGAACATTGTCCCATAAGGACCGATTATCCACGTAACACTCAATTGGTACCTTCCTTCCCAATGTTGCCATGAAAAATAACTGTTAGTGTCAGACAGATATATCCCCATATCTACCGCCTCCACTAACACTAGGGTTTCAGCTGACAATGTACTTTTGACTCCCCTTTTTATTTTCTTTGCTTCCCAGGCCTAGGGGCAACAATTTCTTTCCTTATCTACCAAGATGATGACGAATCCGGCATGCTTGAATGTCCATCTGGTAGATTGGCATCTGAAGCATCACTAAACACGACTTCATGTCTTCTGGTTCTCCTTGTGCTGGACATTTAATTACACATTCCTCTAAATTTAGCCTTTTTAAAATTTTATTTGCCTGCAAGATCTGACTGAAGCGTGCCTCAGCATATTACTTAGCTGTAGGACCTTATAGTTCCCATCTGCTCTTGTCTTGTGCATAGCCAATTTAACTGTCCTATCATACTCCTCCACAATTCTGTTTTTCATTGGCTGGTTCCTCTTTTTCCATTGAACTTTCTCTGGTTATGGGAATGGGATCAATGCTGTTTAGATATCCCGGTTGATTAATTGTTACTCCAGATTTGCTTTGTTGGATATCAAGATTGAGATATCGAACAGCACCAGCCTCTTGACTCCCTACTTTAAATTCTGCGTTTAGACTATTAATTACCATTTTTTAAAAACACTTCTGTGCCACCCCATCGGAAATCAACATACATCATGAAAATTCCAGCCAATTTTCCTTCAGAGTTTCAATAGAACATTGCAGGATCTGCTTTTAACTGGACATAGCCAGTTTTCACCAATACAGATCGTACAGAGAAACACCAAACCGTTGATGCATCTCTTCATCCGTATACACATTTGTTCGGTTTCTACAATTGTCCCTGTGTATTACCTGCTTCTTTAGGTGGCTTAAAAAAAAACTCTGAAATATTTCACCCGGCAGAAATGCTGTTTTGATATCTATCGACTTCCATTCCCAATTACTAGATGCTGGGGCAATGTAAAAAATTTCAGTCACTTTCCCTGCTGTGGGTAAATCAACCCTAATGTCTCTCCCATCCAAGTGTTCCTCATACTCACGTGCTACTAACCTGGTCTTTGCTTTATAAATCCCATCTTGCAAAACTTTCGCTATGCAAACCCACCATTGGGACAAAGCAGGCTGCCCTTCGTCTGGTAGAAGTGGAGAGATTCTTTCCACTTAGAAAGGAAACCAGAACTAGAGGGCACAGCCTCAAAATAAAGGGGGAGTCAGTTTAGGACAGAGTTGAGGAGGAACTTCTTCTCTCAGAGGGTGGTGAATCTCTGGAATTCTCTGCCCACTGATGTGGTGGAGGCTTCCTCGTTGAATATGTTTAAGTCACGGATAGATGGATTTCTGATCGGTGGGGGAATTAAGGGTTATGGGGAGCAGGCTGGTAAGTGGAACTGATTCACTTCAGACCAGCCATGATCTTATTGAATGGCGGGGCAGGCTCGAGTGGCTAGATGGCCTACTCCTGCTCCTATTTCTTATGTTCTTATGTTCTTATGGTACCTTGGTGTACACCCCAAACTCTTACCAACTGTCCAGCTCTTTGTTTGGCCTCTTATCTCAATATGTTCCATTTTATTTATAGCCACCAACACTTCCCTATCATGGAGACTTCTACTCCTATTACTGTCACAGGTTTGATTCCAAGCCTTCCTCCTTAAACTTAGGCCTCGGCTGCCATGTCTGTTTCTGTTAGGGCTGCTACTCTCAGACTGCTGTTCTCTGTTAACACAACTTCGGTCACAGATTCGTTACTTTTCCCTTGGTTCATGAATGCTCACTGTCTCATCCTCAGGACTTAGATCTTGCTTTTTTTGTTTCCATCTTTCCATCCCATTTTCCCCAATCTATAGCTTTTGATCCTTGCCCTCGCTCTTGGACGTTGAGCCAGTGTTCATACTTTCCTGAGGCTCTTCCGATTATAGTGGCATTCCTGCACTCACTTGACCCTTCGGGCATGTATGACACCATTGTGCCTACTTTCGGTAATTGAATCTTTGAAGTAACAGCTTCATCTCCTGCTTCATTGGTACTTAGCTGATCAGATTCCCTCTCGCCTATGGTTGTCTGATGGTAGTTGCTCAAGGTATGTATGAGAGATACAAGGTCCTTCTTGGATTTCTACATCTTGTTCAAATGCTCCAAATTCAGAATCAATTCCCACTACTCTCGAAGAGTGGGCTCACACTGTCCGGTTACAGTGTTATAGTATAATGACCTTGCCATCCCATCCTTATCATTTTCCTCTTTTATAGTAGACCATATCACCTTTTTTGAAATGTACCCCTGACAGCCTTATGCGATGCCTTATCCATTCTGAAACCTTGACTTTAATGAAGGCCTTTCTCCCTGCATGCATGGCATTCAGACGTGCAGCAAGAATTGGAGCTGCTGCTTGTTCCTTCTAATGCTGGTGAAGTGTCTGTCAATACTGATGGTAATTTTGGGTTCCTCCCGTAAACAAGTTGGTACAGACTATAGCCCCTCCACCACTTGTAGTGATTTCTTTTGCATGCACTGCCCACGCTAATGCAATCTGCAATTTACAGCCTGGTTGATCCGCCAAAAACTTTATGCAACGTATCATCTATTACTGCGTGATTCAGAGACCATTGCTGAATGGGCTTTCTGCTGCAGTGTGCATCACCACAAGATTTAAATTTTCACATGTCACAAAATCACCCCCATTGACTACCAAGAATTTATGATGTGGAAATGCCGGCGTTGGACTGGGGTAAACACAGTAAGGAGTCTAACAACACCAGGTTAAAATCCAACAGGTTTATTTGGTAGCAAATGCCACTAGCTTTCGGAGCGCTGCTCCTTCGTCAGATGGAGTGGATATCTGCTCTCACCCAGAGACACCCAGGACACCCACTTCAGGGAAGTGTCTCTGTGCCCTGTTTGAGACCAGATATCCACTCCATCTGACGAAGGAGCAGCGCTCCGAAAGCTAGTGGCGTTTGCTACCAAATAAACCTGTTGGACTTTAACCTGGTGTTGTTAGACTCCTTACTGTATCAAGAATTTAGACAGTGCCCCCAAACCCTATTCCAATCCAATCAGTCATAATTCTGTCCCCAGTAGTCATTTTATCTTTGCTGTAAATCACTGTACATATGCTAAACCGGGCGGCCATATCCATGAAAAGTAAATAGATGCTTTTGTCTTTATCACAAATCTTCAAATCCATTGCCATTACATCGTTGAATTCCTGGGATAATGGTAGACTCATGATTGGACATGGAGGTGCCCTTCTATATTTTGTAATAATCTCACATGGGGCTGATATTTGCTCTATGAGATCATTATAGCCTTTATCCAGCACATCTGCATTCTGAAGCAGTGTCCTCAGTCTGTGTCGTTGGATGAGCAAACTGCTTACTGTTTTCTCTGTCCATCAAGCTGTTGTCTGTAGGTTCCTTTGGTTAGATATTTTCCATTCACTTCAGGGAAGGCAATATGACCTGACCTCGTAAAACGTATATCTACACATCTTCCAAATACCACAGCTTTGTCATGCAACAAATCAATAGTCATTTGGGCTCTTTACATGGCAGACCTGCTGAATAGCAAAGGTATGTCACTTGAAACAATATCCATAGTTATAAACAAGCAGATTCCTGCAATTCTACAGGGGAGTAACACCCTTTTGGAAGAAGTTAAGTTATTATCATCTCCAAATTGAAAACAGGTGGAACTGTCACATTCTTTAACTTTCTTTCTCTCTTTATGATCGAGGGACCCTAAATAGAAATTTAGCCAATCTTTGCCATACACAGTTGATGTGCATCCACTATTCAAAACTGCATAGTTGGAAGAATTTATCATAAGCACACTTATTATTGGGCTCAGTCTTTCTGTAACCAAAACAATGCCTTCATGATCCTTACCTTAATCACTGTTGGTTTCTACATATTCTGGTAGATGTGTGGCTCCAAAGACGTGTAGTGATATGGGGAATCACATTGAAAACAGCGATTCACAATCCATTCTTCAATTTAAACATCTTTTATCAACCCCCCATGTGCATCTTCTTTCCCCATTATCAAAGCAGTTATATCTGGTTTCAATATCAGGTCTATTATTAAAATAATTGTCTCTGTTTAGGGGCCTTTGTGTACCATTTGGTTGAGTACCATTTGGCCATGAATGCAGCTGGGCTACCATTGAATCCTCTACTCTGGGTGCTGTAGCATTCTGATCTGAATTGAAAAAGAGTGGCGGGGAACGATTGTTCCCCAAAAAACTTTTTTAATGATGTTACCATTTGATCATGGAGGAGCTCTGTTCCCTTAAGTTGTACTCCAGTCATTACCAGAAGACTGTCCACCTAAAACAGACATGCACAGTCCAACAACCTAAAGGCTAATATTGCATCTGGAATCTCCAAATTAAATTTCATTAGCCTACTATGGCCCCTATCAAAGTCCATGATATATTCCTCCATGGATTGGTTTTCTTGTCTTCTAACCCTGTCAAAAATCACCCGCCCTTCATAATTCTCCAAAAAAAGAACTTGTCTTTGATAAAACTTATCTAGGTATTGCAACAGGAGTTATAACCCTTCTTTATCCAGGGCATCTGCAGTCCAGTCAGAAAACACTTTGCTCCTCATCTTACTTCCAGCCAGAAGTGAAAAAGCTAAGGCCATATCTTGCTTTTCCCTTGGTATTGTAGTGACAAAGGTCCACATTTCCACTTCTGCCTTCCATTGCCAGGATGGTTCAGCATCCAAAAAGACAGAGGGACAATCAAATGGTGCAAGTTTGCTTTTACCTTCTGCCATGGTCATGTCCTGTGTCGGTTGCACTTCAGATCTTACAAAATAAACACCTAGCTACAATTGGTTTTCCTCTGCTACCAATGTTCACTCGGCAGTAAGGATTCTTCAGTTGCAAGCAATAAAAGAACTAACTTCAGAATGTTAATCAAAGAAAAATGTTTAATAAAGAAACTTCATTACTCCAACCCTTGAGGCCACACCCTGGGCCAAAAAAGCTCCCCATAATGCCCATCTGCTTCTTATCTATTCTGGGTCAGCTGGTTAGCTGACCACCACATCATTTTACCATTGGTTACATTGTCTACTGGATCAGTTGGTCAGCTGACCCTCACAGCATGTTACCATTGGTTACATTATAACAGATCCAATGTTATCATTAGTTACATTTTAACACTGACCAGCATTTTAACTGCCCACTGTAGTTATCTGACTGAGGCATTCTGGAAGTAATCAGGAGTCTCTTGAATCTATACAAATTAGGGTCTAATTTTATCTCGAAGCCACTTCAGAGAACTTCATATGTGCAGAGTTGCTTGGAATCACAGTGGCTATTGGTACGTAGGACAACTATTCTGCTCCCAGCAATGTCCCATAAACAGCAATGAGTAAATACCTGGGGTTATGGGAATAGGATAGGATTGTTGTTGATGCAGGCTCAATGGGCCAAATGGCCTCCTTCTGCACTGTATGAATCTATGAATGACCAGTTAATCTATGTTTTTCTAAAATCCCTGTTCTACGATGGGACCTTAAACAATCCACCTAGAGAAACAGAGCAGGTAGACAGGGCTTGATTTGTGACTTTACGGGCCTGTCGCAGTGGGGGCGAGACTGTAAAATGCGTTCAAAGGTCTTTGGCGAAACTGGAAAATCCCGCCAGTGGGAAGCGCGGTAAAATGTCACTGGTGGTAAATGCCTGGCATTGTCGGCTCTGGTGATGGGTCTGGCAGGCAGCAGTTTATAGATGAAGACTATAAATGAAGTTGAAACTTAAATTTCTCATCCAAGTGTTTCAAATCCCTTCATGAATCATAATGCACCCTCTGGCAGTAAATTCTTCCCATCTTGACAATTCACCAAGAACATGGTGTTCCTCTATTCCTCTATTCTGACCTCCTGTCCTCCTGAACGTCCATCATCTGCCCACTGGTGGTCATCTGGGCCCTAAGCTATAAAGTTCCCTCACTTTCAGCTGCCTTGTCCTCCTTTTAAGACTCTCCTTAAAACTTCAATCACTTATTCTAATGTCTCCTTATTTGGTTCAGAGTAATTTTCAGTCTGCTTATGCTCCTGAGGAACTCTTTGGGACATTTTACAACATGAAAATTATTATAGAAATGAAAAGAAAATGTGCTTCAAATTCAGTGCTTTGGAGCTCTCACCCAATGGATAAACTATGCTTCCTTTCTCCAGAATTTAAACAGTCTTCACAGCAGAGGGCCCACTGACCGACCCATAAGCAGGGCTGACCCATTTCAGCACACTGTGTGCCGGACTCAGCGTCCCATCTTGTCAATGCAACCAACTAATTGGCTGTCTCTATTCAGGGATTTGTGTGGAGGGGTGGATTGGGTAGCAACTGAATCCCAGCAAGGAGTCAGTGCCATCAAGGAAGGAAATAGGGAAGGGGAATAGTGTGATAGAAAAAGAAATTTAAAAGAAGCCTCCTAACTCCAATATGTAACAGCAGGAAATTTCATCTTC
Organism: Mustelus asterias; assembly: GCF_964213995.1. Classification (NCBI taxonomy): domain Eukaryota; kingdom Metazoa; phylum Chordata; class Chondrichthyes; order Carcharhiniformes; family Triakidae; genus Mustelus; species Mustelus asterias. The sequence continues at coordinate 32,425,972 of NC_135819.1, forward strand.
ATTGAATCCCTACAGTGCAGAAGGAGGCCATTCAGCCCATCAAGTCTATATGGACTTTTTGGCAGAGCATCCTACCCAGGCCCGATCCCCACAACCCCACATATTTACTGTGCCACTCCCCTCAAACCACACATCTTGGGACATCAAGAGGCAATCCAGCATGGCCAATCCCCATTACCTGCACATCTTTGGACACTAAGGGGTAATTTAGCATGGCCAATCCCCCTACCTGCACATCTTTGGACATTAAGGGGTAATTTAGCATGGCCCATCCCCATTACCTGCACATCTTTGGACACTGAGGGACAATATAGCATGGCCAATCCACCTAACCTACAAATCTTTGAACTGTGGGAGGAAACCGGAGCATCCGAAGGAAACCCATGCAGACATAGGGAAAATGTGCAAACTCCGGACAGACAGTGGCCCAAGGCCAGAATCGAACCTGGGTCCCTAGCGCTGTGAGGCAGCGGTGCTAACCATTGTGCCACCGTGACACCCTTCAAATAGAGGGGAGTCAGCGCTTCTGTTAGCTTGTGCACAATATTTTTAAATTTCAGCACACATTCCAAGTAACGACTTACTGGGCGATTGTAGCAGGAAGAAGGAGGGGATGGGTGAAATTGCCATAGTTTTTGAGGGAGTTTTTAAAGTTGGAGAGTTTCAGCTTGTATCGAGACAGGGAAAGTGAATTCCAACGTGCTGAGCCATAATGGTTTAAGGCTTTAATTGTTGATCAGAGCATTGTTGGATGTAGCATGAACCAGAGGTGACAAGTTGGGGTTGGGGGGTTTCATAAACAAAGAAGGATAAGATGTCATAGTTGTGTGGTGTAGGCTTGATGGACCAGCTCATCTTTGCCCATCCTTCAACTTAGCTTGGTGGGAATTTTGATTTGATTGCATTTGATTTATTATTGTCACATTTTTTGTTATTTATTAGCCACAAGTAAGGCTCTCATTAACACTGCAATGAAGTTACTGTGAAATTCCCATAGTCACCACAGTCCAGTGCCTGTTTGGGTCAATGCACCTAACCAGCACGTCTTTCAGATTGTGGGAGGAAACCAGAGCACCCGGAGGAAACGCACACAGACACATGGAGAACGTGCAAACTTCACAGACAGTGACCCAAGCCGGGAATTGAACCCGGGTCCCTGGCGCTGTGCGGCAGCAGTGCTAACCATTGTGCTACCATGCCGCCCCATGTATTAGTATAAAGTGAAAAGTATTGTTTCTTGTGCTATACAGACAAAGCATACCATTCATAGAGAAGGAAACTAGAGCATGCAGAATGAAGTGTTACAGTCATAGTTAGGATGTAGAGAAAGATCAACTTAATGCGAGGTAGGTCCATTCAAAAGTCTGATGGCAGCAGGGAAGAAGCTGTTCTTGAGTCGGTTGTTACGTGACCTCAGACTCTTGTATCTTTTTCCCAAACGAAGAAGATGGAGGATAGAATTTCCGGAGTGCGTGCAGTCCTTAACTATGCTGCCTGCTTTGCCGAGGCAGCGGGAAGTGTAGACAGAGTCAATGGATGGGAGGCTAGTTTGCGTGATGGATTGGGCTACATTCATTACCTTTTGTAGTTTCTTGCAGTCTTGGACAGAGCACAAGCCATATCAAGCTGTGATACAACCAGAAAGAGTGTTTTCTATGGTGCATCTGTAAAAGTTGGTGTGAGTCCAATGGACAGGTTTGGAAGTAAGGCCAATGATTTTAAATCAAGTTGCCAGAATCTGGAAATAATATCTGTTTCTGCTAGAAAGTTTTTTGATTTGTAGGAAAGATCCAGCTGGTTCAACTAACATCCTCTAGGGAAGGAAACTTGCTGTCCTCACCTCGCCTGGCTCACACAGTTTGTGACTCTGGTCCCACACCAATGAGGTTGACCCTTAACAGCCCTCTTAAATATCTTAGTGAGCATCAAACTGTTACATTGGGAAGGTGATGGCCTAGTGGTATAATCACTAGACTATTAATCCAGAAACTCAACTAATGTTCTGAGGACCTGGATTCAAATCCTGCCACTGCAGATGGTAGAGTTTGAATTCAATTTTTAAAAAGTCTGGAATTAAGAATCTACTGATGACCATGAAACCATTGTCGATTGTCGGAAAAACCCATCTGGTTCACTAATGTCCTTTAGGGAAGGAAATTTGCTGTCTTTACCTGGTCTGGCCTACATGTGACTCCAGAGCCACTGCAATGTGGTTGACTTTCAAAATGCCCTCTGAAATGGAGGGAAATTAGGGATGGGCAATGAATGCTTGCCCAGCCAGCGACACCCACATCCCGTAAACAGCTTTGCAAGGGATTGTCAATAAATGTTGCCCTTACCTGCAATACTTTTGCCTTCATCAATTGCCTTCATCAATCGAGGGATTGAGTTTAGGAGTCGGGAGATAATGATGCAGCTTTATAAGACCCTCGTCAGACCCCACTTAGAGTACTGTGCTCAGTTCTGGTCGCCTCATTGCAGGAAGGATGTAGAAATTATTGAAAGGGTGCAGAGAAGATTTACAAGGATGTTGCCTGGATTGGGTGGCATGCCTTATGAGGATAGGTTGAGGGAGCTCGCTCTTTTCTCCTTGGAGAGACGAAGGATGAGAGGTGACCTGATAGAGGTGTACAAGATGTTGAGAGGTATAGATCGGGTGGATTCTCAGAGGCTTTTTCCCAGGGCTGAAATGCTATGAGAGGACACAGGTTTAAGGTGCTGGGGAGTAGGTACAGAGGAGATGTCAGGGGTAAGTTTTTCACTCAGAGGGTGGTGGGTGAGTGGAATCGGCTGCCGTCAATGGTGGTGGAGGCAAACTCAATAGGGTCTTTTAAGAGACTTCTGGATGAGTACATGGGACTTAATAGGATTGAGGGTTATAGGTAAGCCTATATATAGGCCTAGGTAGGTAGGGACATGACCGGCGCAACTTGTGGGCCGAAGGGCCTATTTGTGCTGTAGTTTTCTATGTTCCATGTTCTAATACTGCGATCCAGGGATTGAATTCTGAAGGACCCCATGTTATTATTTAAAGGGCAGTGGGAGAGCCAACTAGTCATTTCTTTACATTAGTGCCTGTGCTTATAAGAAGCTCTTTTGGCTGTAGAGTAATTTGGGACATCCTGATTGTTGTAAAAGACGCCATATAAATGCCAGTTCTTTCTTAGCATAATTCTGTCTCTTAAGACCTCTGGAAATAGGTCTCTAGATGCATAGATGTCATGTGCTGCGTATGCGGACCTTTTAGAGTGGCAGAAATACTCCTACCTATTTTTATAATGAGAAGGTTGGCAAGTGTGTGCATTTATGTTACAATGTACTTGTTCACTGCTGATTATTCTGTATGCAAATGGCCATTCTATGGCTCCCACTTAATCACTACAATGGTGTCAGGGTTTACTTTACCCTTTTTTGAGAGGAGAAAATTGCAAACACTTGGTTTGCAGTGTAACAGATGTCATCCAGAAAGTTTCAATCAAGGTTAGATTGGGTGGCGGGGGATGGTTCAGGTGACAGAGCTGTCAATCACATTTCTCCCTGCACTGTTTCATTTTGACTGCTTTTAACTCCAGACAGTTGAAAGGAGTAGACGCACTTATTTAAAAACAATAATTATTATAGATACTGATTAGAAATGAGTCAGTGACAATAAAAAGACCCCGGTTTATTCTGATGGAGGTAACAATGCAGTCGCGAATGACAGGCCTGCCTGATAATAAGCACACGCATTTATGTGGGGCTGTTCCCACTTTGACACTGTCTGTAAACACTTGCGCTGCTTTTTATAGAGGTGACAGTGGGACATGAGACGCACGAGTTGCTGAGGTGCAGGCCGGGCCATACCTGCCTGCAATCCCAATAAGAAAAACAGACCGGATAGAGGGGAAAAAGAGGACTTGTGTGTATACAACACCCTGCTTTCACAACCTCAGAATGTCCAGTTTGCAGTTAATGAAATACTGTTCAAACATGATCATTGTTTCAATGTAAAGAATGCAAAAGCCAACCTGCACACAATGAGATCCCACAAACAACAAAGAGATAAATGGCCAATAATCTGTTGTCGAATTGTTGGTTACTGTTGGGGAAGAGGCAAACGTGTTGGTCGGGATACCAGGGGAATCTCCTAGCTCCTCTTCGTATGATGCCATGGGATCTTTATCATCTGAGAGGGTAGATGGGACAACAGTTTAACATCCTAAAGACAGCACCACAGAAAATGCAGCATTCCCTCAATACTGCAGTGAGGCATCAGGCAATCCTTTGCGTTCAAGTTTCAAGGAGTTGGAGCAAACCCACGGATATGTGAGAGGCCAGTACAAACTGAGCCACAGGGCATACAAAATGACCTGTTAAAACAGACCTTTCTATAAGACTAGAATAGAATCCTTACAGTGCAGAAGGAGGTCATTCAGCCCACTGAGGCTGCATCAATAACAATCACCCAGGCCTTATCCTCATAACCCCATGTATTAATCCTGCAAATCCCCCTGATAATTTACCATGCCCATCAACCTAACCTGCACATCTTTGGAGTGTGGGAGGAAACCAGAACACCCAGAGAAAATCCACGCAGACACAGGGAGAACTTGCAGACTCCGCACAACAGGCACCTGAGGCTAGAATCAGGTGCCTGGTGCTGAGAGGCAGCAATACTAACCATTATGCTACCATGTCGCTGGTATTAATGAGACTCGGCCATTCTAAGTGGAGTCAGTCACTGTCTGTGCGAGATCCACATTTCAGTTGGTTTAAGCACCGTGTTAAGAGCACCTCCTTCATGGAGAAGCTAGTAGAGTTGTTAGGTTAGGTAGTGGTTGATGATAAAAGATTAAGGTTAATTTAGTTCACCGTCTAACACTCTGCTACTTGTGAGATACATCGAGAATGAAGAAGTTGTTGACTAATCACAGCCAACAATATCTATCAATTAATCTATAACAGACCCAGGCATGAGATGAGGAAAGCCCCACTGGTGGAAATCTTTGGGTGGCACAGTGGTTAGCACTGCTGCCCCATCCTTTCAATATGGAGCAGAAAACCCATGCAAAACTGAAGGTGGTTCGGTCCATCGTGGAGATAAGATGTCAAACCAAGACCTTGCCTGCTCAATCTAGTTTGTTGAAATGGATGCCATGAATTCTCTGGCATGTCTTTGGAAGAAAAGAGTCCTCCCAATATTCTTGCTAATGTTGCCCTTTTGGCAAGCGACATTAAAAAATGCAGGGGAACTATGGATCAACCAGGCTTTAATTGAATGATGGAACAGGCACAATGGGCTGACCAGGGACCCGGTTCGATTCCGGCCTTGGGTCACTGTCTGTGTGGCATCTGCACGTTCTCCCCGTGTCTGCGTGGGCTTCCTCCGGGTGCTTCGGTTTCCTTCCACACTCCAAAGATGTGCAGGTGGGTTCGCCATGCTAAGTTGCCCCTTAGTGACTTGAGATGTGTAGTTTAGAATAATTAGTCATTGTGAATGTGTGGGGGTTACAGGGAAAGGGCAGGGGAGAGGACCTTGGTCAGATTATTTGTCAGAGAGTCAGTGCAGATTCGGTGGGTCAAATGGCCTTGTTCTGCACTATAGGGATTCTATGACTCTATAATAGGTCCAAAGTCATCTGCCACATTTATCATATATCATATCTCAAATTACCCATGTGTTCTATCTCAAAATGTTACTTTCTCAAAGAAATCTACATAATTTACTTTTGAATCAATCGATATAAACTGTGCCCATCATCTCCTTGCGAAACATGTTCCATAGTTTGACCCATTCCTTGAAAATAGTTTCTGACTGTTTGTTTAGAAGTTATGAAGTTGTGCCCGCCGTCACCCCATCCAGCCCCCTCCCCTTCACCTCCAGTGCAGGTGTTGGTTCTACTCTTCATGGAACCGCTTCTCATGGTCCACATTTTCTAGTCTCTTCAGTATGCTAACAACTGCTTGATCCATTGGGTAACACTTCTGCCTCTCCTCACGTGCCTGTGAGTTTAAACTGCAAACCAAGACCCCACCCTTTCAATATGGAGCAGAAAACCCATGCAAAACTGAAGGTGGTTCGGTCCATCGTGGAGATAAGATGTCAAACCAAGACCTTGCCTGCTCAATCTAGTTTGTTGAAATGGATGCCATGAATTCTCTGGCATGTCTTTGGAAGAAAAGAGTCCTCCCAATATTCTCGCTAACGTTGCCCTTTCAGCAAGCGACATTAAAAAATGCAGGGGAACTATGCTTTAATTGAATGATGGAACAGGCACAATGGGCTGAATGGCCTACTCCCTATAGAACATAGAACATAGAACATTACAGCACAGAACAGGCCCTTCGGCCCACGATGTTGTGCCGACCTTCATCTGAAACCAAGATCAAGCTATCCCACTCCCTACCATCCTGTTGTTAACCATGTGCCTATCCAATAACCGCTTAAATGTTCCTAAAGTGTCTGACTCCACTATCACTGCAGGCTGTCCATTCCACACCCCAACCACTCTCTGCGTGAAGAACCTACCTCTGATATCCTTCCTATATCTCCCACCATGAACCCTATAGTTATGCCCCCTTGTAATAGCTCCATCCACCCGAGGAAATAGTCTTTGAACGTTCACTCGATCTATCCCCTTCATCATTTTATAAACCTCTATTAAGTCTCCCCTCAATCTCCTCCGCTCCAGAGAGAACAGCCCCAGCTCCCTCAACCTTTCCTCATAAGACCGAATAATGTTCCGAAGGTTTTTCATCTCCTGAATGTTTGTGTGATATTGCTCCTTCGAAGGATCCCACTCCAGGCATTACAATGGTCCTGTCAATTCAAAAGTAATTCATTGTTTGGGGAGCTTTGAGTTGTTTTGATGTGATGAGGTACTGCATAAATGCAAATATTATTACTTTTATTTAAGAAAAGTCAAAAGCTGGGAAAAGGCCATTTTGCATGTCAAAGCTTACTCCACCAGCATCCCTACTGTTCCCCCGAGCAAACAGCATCATTTTTAACATTACTAATGCTTTTGCTTCAACCACCCGCGTGGCAAATTTGTTCTCGACATTATATGTAACGGATGGAAATTACTCGGCTTTTTCCTGTGAAAAAAAGGGCTAACATGGCTGGGTGAAATTCCTGTGGTCGTTAAATTCATTACTAACCTGTTGACAGTGAACATCAGCAGTCTATCCAATAATGAGAGATACGCCAACCAAGTATAATCTCTCCTCAGCCAATGTCCATTCATGCGTGCTACATGCAGCAATTGCTAAATAGTGATGCGAACAGATGAATTAGGAGCAGGAATAGGCCAGGAGTTGGAGCCCTTCCCGATTTTCCCTACCCTGACCCAGCTCTAGGGGCAGACGGAGTCAATGGTGACTAATTGTACCACACTGCTGCGTGTTCACGTGAGGTCGGACTAACTTAATTTATCCTTCTGGTGCTTGTGTCTCGGATATGGTTCTTAGCTCAGTGGAAGCACGTTTGGATGAGATGGTGGTGGGTTCAAATCTCACTTCAGAGACCAGAGTAACTAATCTTGACTGACACTTCAGTGCACATAGTGAGAGCTGTACTGCTGGAGGTACCATTTTTCAGCTGAGACATTAAAACTGAGGTTCCGGCCTCCCTCTTGGGCACTATTCAAAAAGAGTGGTGGGGTCAAAGTTGGGTCAAAGATTTCTCTAACACTAAAAATGTTTAATTTGACATTCGTCCCATTCCTGCTTGTGGGATCTTGCTGTGTGCAATTCAGCTGCCGCTTTTCCTTATGTTACAACAGTAACTGCACTTCAAAATGGGCTATGAAGGGACCTGTGGATTTCCTGTGTTATACAAGTCCTTTCTTTTCTGGGAACTATCATTTCCCTTTGATGCCCATAATGTTCCAATATGTACTGCTAACTGGCAGGGATGTCTTTGTCATCACTGAATTTTTCCCCATGCTTCCCAGATGTCAGAAGGTGGCAAGTCACTTCCAGTTTCTTTCTCCACTGCTCCAGTTCTGTTCGGTGGGCAACACTGAGGTTCCTGCAGGAGGAAACCGGTGAGCAGGAAATTGCGATAGATAGAAAGTCGAGGACTTGGCACCAATGCCCCCTCTGAGTTGGGTGGCCACTCGTGGTATATGGGGCAAACAGGCCACCTACAACAAAGGAATATCAGCGGAAACTTTGCTCAATGCTCATAATTTCCCACAGGGCTGTCTTTGTCAGTGCCATCCACAGCTGGTTTTTCATCTAATATACAGTGCTGTCTCAACAATGGGGCGAAAGGTTATGGGGGAGTCGGCAGGGATGTGGGTTGAGGTTACAAGCAGATTGGCGATGGTCTTATTGAATGGTGGAACAGGCTCAAGGGGCCGAATGGCCTACTCCTGCTCCTAATTAGTATGTTTGTCCATTCATATCTTCATCACTGTCAAATTTATCACATATCATCCCATGCGCAAACATTCTAAGATCTCTGTCACATTTTTGCATCATCCTTTTTCCCCATTGCTCCCAGTATTTTGTTGGGGTCATCGAATATTATGAGCTTGAATTTAGTTCTAACATTTATGCCATTAATGCTGATTAGATACAACAGGAAATAACTTGGAACTATATCGTCATTCCTTCACTTCGCTGCATCAAAATCCTGGACCTCCCTCCCTAACAGTGCTGTGGATGTACCTACACCTCAGGGACTGTAGTGGTTTAAGAAGATGGCTCACCACCACCATCTCAAGGGCAATCTGGGATGGGCAACAAACGTTGGACTGGCCAGCAGCACCCACATTCCATTAGTGAATAAAAAATCAGGACTCACAGAGGTGTATATGTTCACAATGCCAATGGCCTAGTTTGGACAGTGGGTGGGTTCCTATATGGTTCATTAAACACATTGGATCATTAGACAGTTGCTTTTCGATGAGTGAGACTAACAGAAATTTGTTAGGTAAGAATATCAAGGGATATGGGAAAAATGGGACTGAGGTGCAATCGAATACTCCTGTTTGTTTAAACCTCTGGTCAACAAGTACTTACAAAGAGATTGAGGTACAGAATACTTGGTTAATGCAACAATGTTACAAATCATTGTATTTCTGTCAGCCACAAGAGCTGACAAGGCAGATTGACTCCCCTGTTTTTATATACATGACTCAACGTATAAGACTTGGCTTTGGCAATGAGAAACAAGGTACTGGCAAGATAAGGATGAAGACTTTTCCAATATCTACTGAAGGCAAGGTTGGATTGATCCATATTGAACTGACTAAGAGCTGCAGCTGCATGAAGAGTCACACAGCCATCAGAAAGCTTGGACAGGTCTAAGAACAATTAGCCATGAATGGGAAAGGGATCACTTGTTATCTAATAAGGACCAAAGAAATCTGAATAAGATGCATGTCTTTAAAACCACAATAAATAAGTGAGGTGAATATTCAGAAGTTTTATTCTCTCGAAATAGAAGTGAAGAGGATTTTCTAATTAGAAGCTATGAAAAGATCAAGGTATTTTAAGGAGTGATATTATGGGCCCAGATTTTGCAGTAAAAATAATGGAGAGGCAATCAGGATTCATTGTATTCAGGAGCAAATTGATTGGTAACTTGTGACATCTACACGTGCAGTTAAAGGGGAAATCTTGCTGTCCGAATTGTCTTTTTCCTGCAAAAGCTTTGCTACGATGTTTTCTCACCAAGAAACTCTGATCAAATGCATGAAAGGGACTTACAAACTAGAAACCCACTAAAAATGCCAACAATGTTAACACTTGTCCGTTCAATTGTAAGTGAATTTTAACAGAGTAATTAATCTTCATTCCCGCCTGGCAACCTCTCCGGCGCTGAAAATTTATTTTAAAGGTGTGGAGTTTCACTCCTTTACGTATTGTTGGAGATTTTTTAAAAATGGAAACGTTTACATTTTTAAACTTTTTCTTTGTATCTCCTTAATTAAGGGAAAAGAGATAAAAGAGATGGAAAGAAAAAGAGGAAAATAAGAGGAAAAATGTTTTCTTTTCCTCTTATTTTCTGTTTATGACTTTATATTGAATTAAATCTTCTAACTGATGCTTCCTGGCTTAGAGTCTGCGTAGCTCAGCAAGGGTTCTTCAATCTGTTTACACAGGTCTCTGATCCTAGGTGGATAATACTGTGTTGTTTTGACTCTAATTACTGCAAGTTGCAGTGCAAAAGTCCACAGAATATCTATGGGAAGATTGTCTGCAATCTGTCATTGCTGTCTGCAAAATTTGATTTGATTTGATTTATTATTGTCACATGTATTAACATACAGTGAAAAGTATTGTTTCTTGCGCGCTATACAGACAAAACATACCATCCATAGAGAAGGAAACAAGAGAGTGCAGAATATAGTGTTACAGTCATAGCTAGGGTGTAGAGAAAGATCAACTTAATGCAAGGTAAGTCCATTCAAAAGTATGACAGCAGCAGGGAAGAAGCTGTTCTTGAGTCAGTTGGTACGTGACGTCAGACTTTTGTATCTTTTTCCCGAAGGAAGAAGGTGGAAGAGAGAACGTCTGGGGTGGGTGGGGTCCTTAATTATGCTGACTGCTTTGCCGAGGCAGCGGGAACTGTAGACAAAGTCAATGGATGGGAGGCTGGTTTGGGTGACGGATTGGGCAATTGTGTGTGGAGTTTCTTTCTATTCCTTCGCAGGATGTTAGGTCACTGGTTAGACCATTATTTTTGCCCATCCCTATTTCCCTTTGAACTAACTGGCTTGCTAAGCCATTGCCACATTGCTATGGATTGAGAGTCAAATATAGGTCAAACCAGGTAAGGACAGCAGATTTACCATAGAACCGTAGAATCCCTACAGTGCAGAAGGAGACTATTCAACCCAGCGAGTCTGCACCGACTCTCTGAAAGAGCATTTTTTTGTAAGGCCATGCCTTTCCCCACCATATCCCCTTAATTCTGCTCATTTACCATCGCTAATCCACCCACTTGACCTTCCATAAAGGACACATTAGTGAACCAGATGGGCTGCCATTACTGAGACTAGCTTTACATTGCAGATTTATTAATTGAATTTAAATTCCAGCAGTGGGATTTGAATCCATGTCCCCGGAACATTAGCCTGGGCCTCTGCCTCACTGGTCCAGTAACTACTACCATCTCCCATAGTTGATTTATAGGCTATTCAATCATTCCTAAAACAATTAGTATAAGGTCTACTCAAATGTATTAATTTTATCAATAACAAATCTCACACTGGGTGCAGCAAAGAAGGGGTTAATGATTGACCTTGGAATTTCACTGGTCGATTCAACATAGTGTTGAGCTATGTGGACCATAAGAGTCCCTGGTTTATTCGTTGGTGCATATCTGATCTCAACCATGGTGGGGGGACATTGCAGTTGGGTCCAGTGTTACTGGGCCAGGGAAGTGACCATAATCAGGGCTCTTGATTATTACCTGGCTTTCTCTGCTGCATGTGTGTATTTGAATATCAGCTGATCTCACCATTGGATTTGGTTTTCAAATAGGCACAGTCAAGTAGCTAAATAAATATGATGCAATTCATAATGAATAAACCTAGGTTGAACAGTGATGACTGACCTCCTGATGAAACATTGAAGAGCTATCTTCCCCCAGAGGTCAATGCCCAGCATGAGTCATTGCCTTGGAAAGGAGAGATTAGGTGCAATGAATGAAATGTGGCTGAAAAGACAAATGATTGTGTACAATTTTGATGGGTGTAAAACTAAAGTTGAGCATACATGCACTATGGTACCATCCCTTGCAATTATTAACTCCAGTCCTTAGCAGGAAGTTCCCCGTGTTACTGGCAGGGTACACTATCTACTCCAGATGTATTTTTATTCGCACCTGAGAAAGGGATGCTGTCCTGTGTCAAGTTTCCTCACGGCCTGTGCTGCCTCGCTCATCTTCAGTGTAGCTGAGTTCAGAAATCCTGGAACTCCCTTCCTAACAGCACTGTGTGTGTACCTACACCTCATGCACTGCAGCAGTTCATGAAGGCAGCTCACCACCACCTACTCAAGGACAACTAGGGATGGGGCAATAAATGCTGGGCCAGCCAACGACACCAACAACCTGTAAATGAATTTTTACAAATGCTGTTGGACATACAGGATCCAATCACTGCAGGGCTGTCTTCTGTTAGCAAACCTACCTGACAGAGTAAGTGAGATGGGTTACACAACCTTTTTTCACTCCACTGCCTTCTTGTCTGTGCATGCACAGGTTGCACTCAATGACATTAGTGCACTTTTTAAATTAATTCGTGGGACATGGGCGTCACTGGCTAAGCCAGCATTTATTGCCCATCCCTAGTTGCTCCTTGAGAAGGTGGTGGTGAGCTGCCTTATTGAATCGCTGCAGTCCATGTGCTGTGGGTTGATCCACAATGTCATTAGGGAGGGAATTCCAGGATTTGGACCCAGCGACTGCAAAGGAATGGTGATGTATTTGCGAGTCAGGATGGTGAGTAGCTTGGAGGGGAACTTATAGGTGGTGTATCTGCTGCTCTTGTTCTTCCAGATGGAGGTGGTCGTGGTGTGCCAACCATTCAATGTTGACATACAAATGCCAGGCTATGGAACGGACATTTCCTCCTGTGGCACAAAGTTTTGTATTTTGCCCTGATTTGTGCCCTGCATATTCGCCTTTTAAACTGTTTTTAATTCTTGATCTCTTTCATTTGCTCCTATGATCTGTTTGTATGCCTTTATATCATTTCCATTTTGTTCACTGGAACCTCTGTACCTCTTGACTGTCGTCCCACATGTATCCTCCAGCCATTAGTCAGCTGCCCAACAGCTATTGATATTCTGCATGCTGTTGTTTGACATAAAACTTAATTGTAATTGTTAGAAATTAACTGAGTACTCTCCAGATCAATAGCAGCATTGTGCCTTGAGTCAGCTTTCATAAGGTAAGCTTTCAAGCAAATTGTTTACTTAAAGCATTTGAAACTAGTAACAGATGGAGAGCCAGACATAATGGACATCTCAGTAATAACTCCTTTCATGAGTACCCAATTAAACAAAGGAAATAAAACTAAAATGAATGATTATATTTAAAATCACCGTGCATGTGTAAACAAAATGCATTGTGCAGTATGGTTGTACGTCAAGTTTATTCCTTTGTTCTCGGTGTGCAGTCTCTTTTTATTTGGGGATGGAGAAAGGGCCCCTTATCTTGCCTCTACTTGAAATCTCTACCAATGTTTGTAACTTGACCAAAACACACAGGATTAGCATAATCCGAGATTTATAGAATTGGCTAATTAAACAAGAGCCGCACGATCCAGTCACTGACACTGAATGCTACTGGCATTTATAGATCACCATCGAACCTTCATTGGACAGGTAAATTGGAGACCAGATGTAGTTTATGTAACCATTTGATAACAGCTGATGAATTTGTCTTGTGTGACTACATGGATTAGGTCCTTCGGTTGCCACAGGAAGGTTTGTTTGACAGGATTAGGAGGCGTTAGTTGAACCGGGACAAAAGAACACCAGATTTGGTGTTTCAGGGTGTTTGTTTAGTGTTCCACTATATCCGATTTAAAGTCTTGTCTGGGCAGTCTTTGCATTCTTTACTCTACCCATACTGATGAATGCAAATATCGTTTGTCCTTCCCAGACACATCACCATCACAACTTGTCCTGTCAGCACATGCATTTACAAACTCATACTGCAGTACATTTCAAATTCAAAGTTTCCAGCCTCTGCAATCTCACTGCTTCCCCTTAAGACAAATGTGATCTGGAGTGAACCAAAACGAACTTTGCAACATAGTCCATTCAAAATATTTCCAGTGGAGTTACCATTTGGGTGAAAGATTCTGACTGACTCAGTCTCTCTAAAGTCCCATTCACGCTGCAGCTGCGGTTTCTGGTTTGTCCTGATTCATCAGCTGTTGCAAATTAAAACTGCAACCTTAAAGTGATGCAACTGTCCGAGCCGTGTCGTAGTTCTGCCGTTAAAAGCTTGCCCTGACCTGGCGCATGTTTAAAATTGACACCAAACTGAGATTGTATCGTATTTCATTGTCTCCCTCACCAGTCCTGCAGTCCTCTTGCTCCTTAGTGACTGTTTTCCACTGCAGCCTCCAAGTTGCCTCCAAGTTGCAGCACAACTACACATCATTAGATGATTTACCTTCAAAATAAAGGCTGATAATGTTACTGGCACTGTCATGTCTTCAGGTAGTTCACCCTCTATTGTACTAATATGCCCCAGAACATCTCAGTACAGTAGCTTGTGACTTCAAGTAAGTAATTAGCCGTAGTCTGCAAAGGACTACAAAAGCATAGAACCATAGAATTCCGATACTGCAGAAAGAAGCCATTTGGCCTGTTGAATCTGTACCACCCCTCTGAAAGGGCATTTTACCCAGGCCCACCTTTCCACCCTATCCCTGTAATCCTGCAAATTTATCATGGCTAATCCATCTAACCTGCACATTTTTGGACTGTTTGAGGAAACCAGAGCACCTGAGGAAACCCATGCAGGCACGGGGAGAACGTGCAAACTCCGCACAGACAGTCACCCAAGGCTAGAATTGAACCCGAGTCCCTGGTGCTGTGATAATCAGTGTACCACCATGCCACCCTCTGTCTCCATTAGAGAGACAATCGCACTAATCTCTCAGCATCACGGTCCATTAGAAAAACAGTTGGTTATATATTACTTGAGGCACGGCACTCAGAAAGCATGGGGCAAATTGAGGAGACAGACCCTCATGGACAATCGCAGACTATACAGGGAGTGAACCCATGCCATTCGTGTTATTGAGCGTTATACTCCAGCTATCTAGCCAACTGAACTCAGCAGGGTCTAGTTGGTCACTGATAGCCTGATACAAAGTCTTTGTTTTCTTTCAGCTATTTTGCATGAGTATTGGACTGTAATCTGATGCCATCAGACACATACCTTGATTAGGAAGGTATGCCTGTCTGAGCTAGATGAGTCTGAACAAGATCAACCTGAGCTAAATCTATTTCGTGGGTTGCATTCTGAAATTGTATCCAATCCAATCTGAAGTGTAAACAGGGCAAAAATAAATTTCCTTTCGTAGAATCCCTACATTGCAAAAGGAGGGCCATAAGGGGAGTCAGTTTAGGACAGAGTTGAGGAGGAACTTCTTCTCTCAGAGGGTGGTGAATCTCTGGAATTCTCTGCCCACTGAAGTGGTGGAGGCTACCTCGCTGAATATGTTTAAATCACGGATAGATGGATTCCTGATCGGTAAGGGAATTAGGGGTTATAGGGATCAGGCGGGTAAGTGGAACTGATCCACTTCAGATCAGCCATGATCTTATTGAATGGTGGGGCAGGCTCGAGGGGCTAGATGGCCTACTCCTGCTCCTTATGTTCTTTCGGCCCATCGGGTTTGCACCAGCTCTCTGACACAGCATCTTACCCAGACACACACCCCTCCCCTATAATCCCACACGCCTACCCCACTAATTCCCCTCACCTATACATCTTGGGACATTAAGGGACAATTTAGCATGACCCGGAAGAAACCCACACAGAGAGAATGTGCAAACTCCACACACCCAAAGCTGGAATTGAACCCAGGACCCTGGCGCTGTGAGGCAGCAGTGCTAACCACTATGCCACCCTAAACTCCTATAACACCTCTCACAACCTCAGGATGTCAAAAGCTCTTTCCAGCTAATGGAGTACTTGTGAAGTGCTGTTCCTATTGTAATGTAAGAAAGACATCATGCAATCTGTACACAGCAAGATCCCGCGAAGAGTGATATGATATATCAACAGATGATCTGTATTAGTGGAGTTGGTTGATGTTGGTCTGCTCAATGAGGACAATGAGGAGGGAGTACGGGGAGAGTGGAGAGGAGGAGGAAGGGGGAGAGTGGAGAGGAGGGGGAGGGGGGAGAGGAGGGGGAGAGAAGGGGGGAGGGGAGAGGAGGGGAGAGGAGGTGGGAGAGGGAGAGGAGGGGGAGGGGAGGGGAGAGAAGGGGGAGGGAAGGGGGAGAGAAGGTGGAGGGGAGAGGGGGAGGGGAGGGGAGAGGAGGGGGAGAGGAGGGGGAGGGGAGGGGGAGGGGAGGGGGAGAAGAGGGGGTGAGGAGGGGGAGGAGAGGAGGGGAGGAGGGGAGGGGGGAGAGGAGGGGGATAGAGGACAGGGGGAGGGGTATAGAGGAGAGGGGAGGGGGATAGAGGAGAGGGGGATGGAGGGGAGAGGGGGATAGAGGGGGAGGGAGGATGGAGGGGACGGAGGATGGAGGGGAGGGGGGATGGAGGGGAGGGGGGATGGAGGGGAGGGAGGATAGAGGGCAGGGGGATGGAGGGGAGGGAGGACAGAGGGGAGTGAGGACAGAGGGGAGAGGGGGACAGAGGGGAGGGGGGATGGAGGGGGGATAGAGGGGAGAGGGGATAGAGGGGAGAGGGGATGGAAGGGAAAGGGGTTGGGGGGAGAGGGGAATAGAGGGGAGAGGGGGATGGAGGGGAGAGGGGGATGGAGGGGAGAGGGGATGGAGGGGAGAGGGGGTGGAGGGCAGAGGGGGGATGGAGGGGAGAGGGGAGAGGGGGAAGGGCGGAGGGAGGAGGAGGGGGAGGAGGGGGGAGGAGGAGGGGGAGGGGGAGGAAAGAGGGGGAGGGGAGGAGCGGGGATAGAGGGGGAGGGGGAGGAGGGGGGATAGAGGGGGAGGGGGAGAGGGGGGATAGAGGGGAGGGGGGGATAGAGGATGGGGATTGTGGGGAGAGGGGGGATAGAGGGGAGAGGGGGGATAGAGGGGAGGGGGATAGAGGGGAGGGGGGGATAGAGGGGAGGGGGTTAGAGGGGAGGGGGATGGAGGGGAGGGGATGGAGGGGAGGGGGATGGAGGGGAGGGGGATGGAGGGGAGGGAGATGGAGGGGAGGGGAGATGGAGGAGAGCGGGGATGGAGGGGGGATGGAGGGCAGGAATGGAGGGGAGGGGATGGAGGGGAGGGGATGGAGGGGAGGGGGATGGAGGGGAGGGGGATGGAGGGGAGGGGTATGGAGGGAGGGGGATGGAGGGGAGGGGGATGGAGGGGAGGGGGATGGAGGGGAGGGGGATGGAGGGGAGGGGGATGGAAGGGAGAGGGGATGGAAGGGAGAGGGGATGGAAGGAAGAGGGGGATGGAGGGGAGAGAGGGGTTGAAGGGGGAGGGGAGAGGTGGGATGAGGGAGATGGAGGGGAGAGGGGGATGGAGGAGAGAGGGGGATCGAGGGGAGAGGAGGATGGAGGGAGGAGGGTAGAGGAGGGATGGAGGGGGAGGAGAGAGGTGGGATGAGGGGAATGGAGGGGAGGGGGGATGGAGGGAAGGGGGGATGGAGGGGGGAGGGAGAGGGAGGGAGAATGGAGGGGAGAGGGGCAATGGAGGTGGGAGGGGAGAGGTGGGATGAGGGGAATGGAGGGGAGAGGGGAATGGAGGGGAAAGGGGGATGGAGGGGAGGGGGATAGAGGGGAGGGGGATAGAGGGGAGGGGGAAGGTGGGGAAAGGAGATGGAGGGGAGAGGAGGATGGAGGGGAGAGGGTGGGAGGGGGACGTGAGGAGGGTGGGGAGGGGGACGTGAGGAGGGTGGGGAGGGGGGCGTAAGGAGGGTGGGGAGGGGGACATGAGGAGGGTGGGGCGGGGGACTTGAGGAGGGTGGGGGGGGCGTGAGGAGGGTGGGGAGGGGGGCGTGAGGAGGGTGGGGAGGGGGGCGTGAGGAGGGTGGGGAGGGGGGGCGTGAGGAGGGTGGGGAGGGGGGTGTGAGGAGGGTGGGGAGGGGGACGTGAGGAGGGTGGGAAGGGGGGCGTGAGGAGTGTGGGGAGGGGGGCGTAAGGAGAGTGGGGAGGGGGACATGAGGAGGGTGGGGTGGGGGACTTGAGGAGGGTGGGGGGGCGTGAGGAGGGTGGGCTGGGGGGCAGGAGTAGGGTGGGGAGGGTGGCAGGAGGAGGGTGGGGAGGGTGGCAGGAGGAGGGTGGGCTGGGGGCAGGAGTAGGGTGGGGAGGGTGGCAGGAGGAGAGTGGGGAGGGGGGCAAGAGGGGGGAGCAGAGGGGGGCAGGAGGAGAGTGGGCTGGGGAGCAGGAGGAGGGTGGGGAGGGGGCAGGAGGGGGTGGGGGAGGGGGAGAGTAGGCGAGAGGGGGAGGTGTCGGGGGGGGGCGGTGGCAGAGGGCTCATTCAGAGGGAAGTGTTATCACTGAGCTACAACACCAGGGGCTGGTAACTGCAGGGTGAGGATGGATTGCCAGTGTACAGTAGCAGGCGAGCTGTGGTCTGTGCCTCCCCGCTCTCCAGCAGATGAAAGTTAGCAGTAGCCATAAAGCAATGAGGTGATGATTGGTGTGCCAAGTTGGTATAATTACTTTTAAAGACTCTCGCTTCTTGTAAAGTGCGAGGCCCACGCAATTGACTTTGTGAGGAAAGTCAGTCTTTTTGCTAATTGATCCACGCACTGCTTTTTAATACAGACATCCTAAATTACAAAGCAATTTGGGTCTGAATGGTCCGCGGTTATTTCAATGTTGATCAAATCCTGAGGTTCAAACCCGGTGTCATTCCGGGAAGTGTGGTTGAAGGGACAATGGATTGAGTGGCGGCTGATAAAACGTAATCGCATGTTTCTACCTGCTCAGACTCTGAGCACACTGCACTCCGCTCGTTCCGTCACCACACAAAGTTAACCATAGGTATGCGTTTAATGTACAGCTGCTAAATAGGAAATCATGACTGGTATCCCAGAATATGTAAAACAAAACACAATTAATTTACAACTGCGAGAGGCAGAATTTAGAATCCTTTTCTACTCAATTTAGATCACATCAATTTGAATTAACTTGACCTCTTTGTTTAGTTCCGAGCGCTATTATTCATTCTGCAGTGACTTAATTTGATCATGCTTAACATTTGATGGTATCTCATAATACTTGGCGAGTATATACCAATCAGCCAACTGATATGTATCTATTTAAACCTCTTATTGAGCTTATTTGCAAACCCAAGTTCGACGGATGTCAACACTTGAAATCGTATTTACTTTTTTTTTGGAGGGGGAAACCAGCCATTGAGAAGCGACAAGGAAAAAAGTGCAAAGTTGTCACTGGGCTGAACATTTCTCTGATGTCTCTCTGTTGGGGAATTTTATTATAAAGAGACACCGCCCCCCCCCCCCAAACCAACCCCCTCCCCCCCTTTACCAGCAACAAGTTCAGTAAATAAACATGTTGTTGGGGGCCGGAGTAGGGGGGGGGGGTGGTGTTGTGGGGAGACTGCTGCAATTGTACCATGAAATAAAAAGGAGCATTTGTTTTCGAAGGCTACATGGGAGAGCGTGAACATCAGTCGGAAGCCCCTGTTCAGCCAGGAAACTCTTCATTAGCGCTTCCCACACGTGCTCGCCAGATGTGTCCATAAAGGAGGAATTGAGTAGAGTGTAGGTAAT
Source organism: Mustelus asterias (assembly GCF_964213995.1). Classification (NCBI taxonomy): domain Eukaryota; kingdom Metazoa; phylum Chordata; class Chondrichthyes; order Carcharhiniformes; family Triakidae; genus Mustelus; species Mustelus asterias. The sequence continues at coordinate 32,445,356 of NC_135819.1, forward strand.
AATCTGCCTTTTGTTCCACTGATATTGTTTTAAAGATTTGAACGTGGCTGCTGTCTTGGAGGATGTCTGTGCGCTTCCACGCTGAACCTAGGACGATTTTGTTTTCGATTAAAAAAAACCTTTTTTGCAGTTGCGAGGACAAAGATCAAACAAAAAAAACCTCAGCCCGGACCCATTAAACACAGAGAGGAAGATGGATAATGTTAATTAATCTACATTTTAAATAGTAATTATGTCATCCCACGAGACCAAGAAACAGATCAAATTAAAAATTAAAATGTGATTCAATCTTCAGCAATATGAAATTGCGGTTCACCACCTTTTGCCTCTTCTTGGTCCTGCATTTGAAACAGAGTCTGGGAGGGTGTAAAGTGGGTTAGGGTGGATGTGGGTGTGTTAAGTTTTATTAGTGTCACAAGTAGGCTTATATTAACACCACAATGAAGTTACTGTGAAAAGTGAGTCACCACACTCCGGCGCCTGTTTGGGTACACTGAGGGAGAATTTAGCACGGCCAATGCACCTAACCAGCACGTCTTTCAGACTGTGGGAGGAAACCGGAGCACCCGAAGGAAACCCATGCAGACACAGGGAGAACGTACAGATTCCGCACAGACAGTGACCCAAACCCGGAATCGAACCCGGGTCCCTGGCGCTGTGAGGCAGTAGTGCTAACCACTGTGCTGTAAAGTGGGTGAGGGTGTAGGAGGATACAAAATGGGTGAGGATGTGGGAGGTTGTAAAGTGGGTGAGGGTGTAGGGCGGTGGGCGGTGTAAAATGGGTAGGGGGTGTAAAGTGGGTGTGGGAGGCTGTGAGGGGTGTTTTCAGTGGCTGGCATTGCCCACATTGAGTGTGCCGTCATTGGGCCACCAGCGTTCCTGGGGTAAAATAATAGAAAATGTTGGATGAAATCAGCAGGCTGGGCAGCATCTGTGGCGAGAGGAACAAGAGTGCAAGTGACCATTCCTAGCGTCCTGGGTAATCGTGCCACTGATGTCAGGAGGATGTTTCAGGTGACTGAACTTGAAGCTGTGGACGGCCCCAATCAAATGTCGATATACCCGAGGGTGCTGGCTATTTGTAGAGATAAGTTCGAGACAGCCAGGTAGACGGATCCATCAGCCTGTCTCTATCTCCCTCTGCCATTTTCCAACGTAAAACTTCCCCGCCTTGCGTTCCAACACATCTTCCTCCAGCCGGCCCACCAACATCCACCGCCAGTTTAAACCACCGGCTCTAAAACTATGCAAACATTTCTGGATAGAGAAATCATTTTCACATCATTATTTAAAAAACAATTTTTTTCTGCCTTGCAAATCTGCGGGGAATATCTTCCATTATCCGTTAGTCATCTGCGCTAATTAACTTTCTACTTGAAGTAAGGTAGAATCTGTTAGAAATTAACACTGTGCGGTCTTCCAGGTCTGATCACCATGCTACAATGGGTAGCTTTCAAAACGTACATATGGTCCTCCTTCTAAGGAATTGATTAAGTGAGTCCGGATGAAATTCAAATCCTTTGATTTGACCTTTGCCTGGCCTGAGAGGTTGCAATTCACATAACAATTTCCTTTTGTTCTTTGTTGCCGTTATTAATCCAATATGAGACTCGAATTAATCAGGGTAATGCGTTGTTACATCTCTAATTCACAGCCCCACTGTTTGTGTCTTTTTTAATTAAAGGAGAATGATAGCATGCTGATGTTGGCCTCCTCTGCTCATCATAGAGGGAAAGGCTAAATGGGCAGGATGAGATTAGTCCAAGGTTCCACTTAATTGTTTTTTTCCGTCTCTCTCTCTCTTTTCCTTTTTTTAAATGAAGGTTGCGAGTGAACATGTTAATTCCAGGCTGCAGCAGCCTGGGTAAAGAGTTGCAGTTCAATTCCGTCGCCTCTAATGGCTTAGGAGGTCAGTACGTTTTAAGGCCTCAGTCGTTTATTAGAGAGAGAGGGGAGAGAGGGGAGGGGAGGGGAATGGAATCGCCGAATCTTTTCTCCACAATACCCCCCCCCCCTCCCCCTTTCTTCACCACCGTGGTGCCGTTTGATGTGGTAGAGAGAGAGGGGGGGGGGAGGGAGAAAAGTGTTGTCTAACACTCGGGAAGGCTGGTTAATTTGCGCTAACCAGATGAAAATAAATGCGGTACATCATATTTCATTAGCAATCCTATTTAGCCGGCCCTTCATCCCTAAGTGCTCCCGAAGCCTCACTTTGTGTGGTTTTTTTTTGGGGGGGGGGGCGATTAGGCCAGAGACAATGCCATCTCCCACCTTCACTGAACTCAAAATTACCTTCTGGGCCTTAACACTACCCCCATCAAGGAGTCAGGAGTGTAGGGGTTCGGTGCTGATACATTGCTGACTACTCTGTATACCGTTAAGCAGAATTGAGATCATTATGCCCTCCTGTATTTGAGTCATTTTTATTTAAGATGTCCAAACAATAGGCTGTTGATTGAAGGGACGGGGCAGAACAATAAACTTCTGTGTCACATAATAGCCCACCATTTGCAAGCTCCGCTTTAGAAGGGCCCTCTTTATTGTTTTTTTTTGTACAAAAAAAATGGACCTCAGGAGGAGGAATATTTTGCTGAGGTATGTCATTATTTTGCAAATTTCTATTATCTCATCATGTTGTCTTCATTGTAAATTGCAGCTAATTAGGAACCTAGTTAGAGCATGGGCTTTGAGCCTGGCTTTTTTTTGAAAGGAACACACAGATTACCACACTACAAGAGAGGAAGGAGTAGAAAAAGGAGATTAATCTGGTTACCTTGGCAACCCTCGCTTCCATCTGCGAAGAACAATACATTTTTGTTTCTTTGGTTCAGTTCAAATCTGCTTTGTTTAGGGGAAGAGAGAGAGAGAGAGGGGGGGGGGGGGGGGGGGAACGTGGCCTCTGTAACAATGCCGAATTCTGTCTGCCTGGCTATACTGGGTGCAATTTCTCTGCAAGTTGGGGGCTGGAATGAATCGGAAGATGAAAGGAACGAAGAGTTTGAGCGCTGTCAAAGGTCGTGACCTCGCTGCACAAAACCAGCAGTTTTACTCCCAAATCCCTTCTCCTGAAAAGCTCTTAATGAAATAATATACTATGGATTTGAACACCTCGTAGTCTTTTATTAAATAACAAGGACCTCTACATTTTGAATTAAGTTCCCTTCCTCCCTCCTGCCATTGTGCCTCCGTTCACTCGGGCTGAGAGATCTTTACAGTGGGATTAGTTTGAAAAATGGTAAACTTTCACTTTTAAAGTACTTCATACGGCGCTCCAAGAGTTTTAAAAAGAGGACAGCAACACCCCCCCCCCCCCCCCGGGCTGGAGCTGAGTGGGGGTTGGGTGGGGGGTGAGGGGGGGTTGGTACCTGATATAGACTTGATTTTAGTCACCAGCTGATAAATAGCCAGGGAGCCGGTGAGACAGTTTGACAGTTACCGGCTGCAACCCAAACGGTGCATCCTCATGATAGGCTGTCTGCGGGAGGGGTGGTTTAACCATTCCCTCGCCGGTTGGGCATCACCACCTCCCGGTATGGGGGGGAGGGGGGGCAAGCCAGTTTCTGACATGGGCCAGTGGTGTACAGAACCGGGTTCGGCTTGGTCAAAACAACTCGATTTAACTGGGATCCGTCTCGGGCGCGTTTTGTTGCCCGAATAAAACGACTTTTCGTTCGCCGTCCAAGATAGTGGGTGTTAAACTTTTTCTTTCTGTTTTTGCTCCACTCCGGCAACTCCTCGGGCCGCACGGGGGGACACAGCTGGCTAAACGCAACGTCGCTATTGCCATCACTGCGTCCCTTACCTGCATTATAGTTGAGATAACTATATCCCCTCCTCCGTTAGTGTGGCGAGAAGCGGGCAGGATTCATCCTGATCTGCCCAGTTCCTGTTCCTTTTTGCGATGGAATTTAAATACAATACATTCAGTATTGGCCATTCAAACACAAAGACAAACTGGATTTCACCCACAGTATTGTTCTGTAAATATTTAGGAACTTCCTGTGTATAAAATGTTTCAGTTTAGCACTATCATCACTTCCATTAGTTCCACTGGGTATAGATTCAATTTGGTTGCAGGTTGTCCAGTAACGCATTGAAATTGTTTGACCTGCATAAGGGGAGAATCTAATTTGCAGAGAATTGTGCTAATATGAATAATCTCAGTTGTAAAACAAGATTTGTTCTATGCTTGTACAGAGAGATTTGATCAGGAGCAGTTTAAGTGGTCAATTTTTTCCCCCTGTTGTATATTTATCGGGTAGAAGGGTGATGTGTGTGCTTTCTTGTAAGTGCGTGTATATATGTCAGTATATGCGTTTGTGCATGTGTACACGCATGTGTGTGTACATGCACAAACGTGTGTGCGTGATGTGTGGAACATTTACCTTTTGGCATTTCCCCTGCCGGAGAATGTTGTCAGCGGACAATGGACGCTTTTAGTTCCACTGACCAAGGATAGTCAATGTTTGTCCAGGTCCTTTTCCCTGTAATTGGAACAGATTCCACTCGTGCACTTTGCAATGGCTGGTTTGACTCCATGGAGCACAAACGAAATGAAAGGCATGTTTTGATTTTGACATAATAAATATTTTCCTGATAAACATGTGGACAGAGGGTGTACAAGTGATGACTGCCGCGGAGCAATATGGAAACTGGAAGTCTGGTCTGGCGAGTGCCACAACCGAGCCGAGGCAATGGACTGCGGTGTTGGCCCGGAGCTCTCAAAGGTCCTTTAATGATGTCCAGCTGCATGGCTGACAGTCTGGCTCCCCCCCCCCCCTTTATTTTTAGTGTACACGGTGCCAGCATGGACATGGGTTAGAGAAACTGTTGAAGCATTGTCTACTCGACTTCCCAGAATAGCCCAAGTTAATCACTTTGGCTTTAAAGGGAATTTCCTCATGGAATTCTCTCCAGAGGGGGGGAAAAAATCTAATCAACTGACCTGTCGAATCCGACAATAAAAGGGCCTTTTTATTTTGGGCGGGCTCTATACTGTAGCCTTTTGTGCAGAGTGAACCCTCCCAGTAGGAGTGGATAGTTGGGTCTGTGTGTGTGTGTTGTGTGTAATGTGTACAGCCTTGTCTGCATTTCTAACCAGATGCTGCACTACATTGGCCAGTTCAGCTTCAATGTGTATATCATCTGATGTCAGGTTCTATTACCTGGATACCTCAGTCCCCCAGTCAGATTGGATCTAGATAAGTCCTGACATTATGACTCCTCTACCATTGAAAGTGGGAGCTCTCTCTCTCTTAATATTCTCTCACTAGTTGCAGCCCGCATGTTTAGGAACGATTAAAGGGACTCAAAACTGGGCTTCTCTGTTCCCTCTCTCTCTCTCTCTCTATACCCCTTTTCTCTGGTGCTACTGTTAAATTTGGCACGGCGGGGACAGGGGGGTAGGGGGGGGGTCCTCACGTTTCCATGGAGGACGCGTTCAAACTTGATCCCGATGACTTAAAAAATCGGTGCCTGTAAATTTGCACCACTCTGGCGAGTCCAAGTCCTCCCGACAAAAAAAACAAGAGAGAGAGCGATCGGGTGAGTGACACGTTGTTTACAGGTTTCCTAGAAGGGGCCTCTGCTGTATTTCATCTGTTAAAGTTGCCTTTTCTCTCCTTTGACAATGCCCGATTGTTTTTTTGCGGAGAATACAGGTTCCAAACGCAAGGGAATGCGGTGCTATATTTTTTCTGCCAAATTCCTATCTCTCTTGTTTTCTTTGCACAGTGCTCACAAAGGAGCCATAACTTAACTGTGAGCTCCCTCTCTCTCTCTCTTTTTCCTCTCCCCGGTGCCACAAAGCTCCTCTGTTGCTTGGCAAATAAGCATTTTTGGACAATGAAGAGGCAGCCATCCAGTCAGTCACGGTAGTAGTGGCGAGTCAGGGAAGTGGCTCCGGGGCGGGCGGCAGTGATCTGGGGGACTGGCAAGCAGTAAAGATAAAGTCAGCGAGAGTTCCTCACTTTAAGGCACTTTGGCGACTCTCTCTCCCTCTGGCTTTTATAGTTTTTGTTTTCTTATTTTTTTTTGTGTGTGTTAATTTCGCCAACTGAAATTTCGGGCACGTGATCAGCTGCTCCAGAGGCATGCAGAAATTGCCAGATTGAGTTTGAAACAGTTTGTTGATGCTTGTTTTGACAGCGGCAAGTTCCTGTTTCCAGAATGCTCAGTGGTCCTCAATTGCCTCAGGAATTCAAAAGGTGAGTTCAACTCGGGGAAGGGAAAGAAGTTTATCACAAGGGCTGATCCCCCCCCCCCCTCTCCCCACCCCATCCCCTTTAAACTGCGACTGCTTTAAAATGTTGTTTAAGAGGAAAAAGAAGTTAACGGTAGCATTCATGTATGTCCTACATTCTCCCTGGGAAGGGTGTATGAAGCGTGCGCGCCTTGTTTCGCTTGTGTTTCGTTTTTGTTTCATTTAGTCAACTGTTCGTAGAAGGGAGGCCGTTTGGCCCGTCCTGTCTCTGCCAGCTCTTTTGAAAGAGCTGTCCACTTCGCCCCCTTCCCCATAGCTCTTCCGGCTAAAGGCAAACATCTATTGATCCGCCTTTCTTTATATTCGTTATTCCTGATCTCCTGTGCTACCTTCCTTCTCACCGCTCAGCTACCAGTGCGGCGTTAGCCACTGATGCTCCTTTACATTTGCCTACTGCACCTCAACAGGTTGAGTGTGAAGGGAGGGTACCTGTTGGCGACCACGTACATTCATTCCCCTTGTCCACGGGAACAGGGCGAGATGATCGGGTGCCTGTAGACCTCCTGGGGCGCTGTCACAAGAGCAGACAATTGGACAATGTTGCCACACCGCTTTTGAGAAATGGACATTGGTCAGAATGCCTCGAAGCTAGGAGTAAATGCTTCATCTTCCTGTGTGTGTGTTCCCAATGCTCCATTGAGAATTGATGGCAGTATGACATTAAGGACTTTGTTCGTGTCCTCCTTTGTAGACAGGAAGCTGTGCTGGCAACCTCAGCTCTGAGGCACACACAGAGAACACAAAGGTTTGTCTTGAGGGGAACAGGGCTGGATGGGTGATGGGTTATATTATCATAAAGAGGGGTTTCTTTTCTCTCTCTCCCTAGGCCCTTGTTTAACTTAAGATAATTAGACCCACATTTGTAGTTCCCTTCCCCCCCTCCATCCCCACATGTCTCCCCGTGGCAAAACAGGCTTTTCAGGAACAATTCTCACCCCCGTTTCATCCCACCTAGAAGCGGGCGCACAGAGGGAAGATCGTTTGAGAACTTTTCCATAGATATGCGGCAAACACCCCAAAAAGGAATGCTTGCTTGGTAACTTAACATCTCGTTTTTTCTCTCTCTCTCTTTCTAACACGCCGATCTTTCCCTTCTGATCTCTATGAAGCGATTTCCAAATGCAATGCAAAAAAGGAAGATCGCCCAGATAGAGATGAGAGGGGTGTTATGATTACAATCGGTGCTATTGGGTTTATTTTTGAAAAAAATACTTTTTCTTGCCCTGAATGTGCACATTGTACACTGGTCATTACCTAGAAATGCACAGTAGCAACAGTTTTTTTTTACACCTACAAAGACCTCTCACATTTTATTCATTGGCAGGGGCAGAAACAAAAGTTCCTATTATGTTTAAGTAAAATAAACAGGAATGTAATGGGCGATTGCATATCTCCATGCAGACTTTCTCCCAGTTAACTGAATCATTGGCATGCTCTCGGCGCGCTTGGAGAACAACAGTTTATTCAGCTGGACTCTCGCTGAATTTTAATACTTTAAAAGCATATAGCCCCGAGGAAACGGGACACCAGCAACTGGATGTCAAAAAATCACGGTCTGCCCTTCATGTAACCGAACGGTGTTCCAAAAATGTCACTATTTTCAAGTACGCCCAGTTGAGTGTGGAATGAATCACTTTCACTGCGTTGTACTCAGAACACTTATCAAACTGATGTGTCAAGGGTAACAATAACGTGACAATTGCGAGACGTAAGTGATTAGAAATAATTTAATATAATTCCAGTACGTGTACCTCGAAGAGGGAGCTTCAGACCAAATATTTGCAAAAGCTCTGTGAAATTATTAAATCCAAGTAATTGACTGCTATTTAGGTCTTTGGGCACTGCGTGTCCTTTGGGATTTTAAACACGTGAATAGTTCCTTTTTCTCATCGTAGAAACAGTTCCGAAATTAGATGCAATGTCGAGGCCTCGTATCGCCGAGGAGATTGGAAATAAAGTTAAAAGTTTTAGCCTGGTGTTTCTGCAACCAGGCGCCCCGAACCATTCCTGAAACCTGTCCAATACTGTCGGTGCAGAAATCATCTTCTACATTTGTCGCAGATAAACCGAGAGCGAAAGATAAGGACAGGGTCTTCCGTAGCCAGGTAGGGTTCTGGAAACAGACTAAAGGGAGGCAGGCGCAAATATTGGATGGAACTGAAGTTGTTTAGAGGCACCTGCATCATAGAGTGGCCTCATTTTGTAATGTCATTTGAAAATATTGTTTGGCAGCCGCCGAATATAGATGTATGTGCCTCCGTTTGTGTGTGTGTGCCCCTGTCTGTGTGTGTTCATGCCTGTGTGTGCCTCTGTATGTCTGTCTGTGTGTCTGTATTTATCTGTGTGCCTGTGTATCTGTGTATGCCTCTGTCTGTGTGTGCCTGTGCATGTGTGTTTGTGTATGCGCCTCTGTACGTTTGTGTCTGTATTTATCTATGTGCCTATGTATGTCTATGTGTGCCTGTTTGTGTGTCTGTGTGTGTTCATACCTGTCTGTGCACCTCTGTCTGTGTGTCTGTCTGTGTGTGTTTGTGCCCATGTGTGACTATGTGTGTGTGCCTGTGTACCTCTGTGTGTGCCTGTTTGTGTGTTCATTCCTGTGTGTGTGCCTCTGTCTGTGTGTGCCTGTTTGTGTATCTCTGTGTGTGTGTGTGTGGGTCTGTGTGTGCCTAGGTATGTCCAGACACTGAAAGGCAATTGACAGCATAAACCCAGAAACAAATTCAGCAGCTGAGTGTGCTTTGTGGCACATTATCTACAGCAGATCATGATCAGGATCTCAACTGAATGCAGCAAGTGGCTATCCAAGATTGTGAGGAAGAGTATGGAGAGCAAGCAACAAAATTAGGGAATGGCAGGATGGGTCTGGTTGCAGTCTGGAAAAGGGAAGGAGAGATAGGAAATGGTGGAGAGAGGCTGGTGACCCAACTCTGTGAGAACATTTTCCATTTATTTAACTGTGAATGTGTGTATTAACCCCATTTGTGCATTACACAAGGGTCTTTCTAGATGAATAACTCTAATATATCAGATGGAGCTTCTATTTTTGCAAGCTTCAACCTTTGTGGTTTTGCATTGTGCAAACTTCAGTTTTGAAATGTTGTTGCCATCTTTATTCTTCAGACTGTTCTCCTTGATTGGGAGATTGGGTAATCAAACCCAGACACCTCAGCACAGGTACCTTCCAAAACCCTTTCTTGCTTGAGCCATCAGGATGGACGCTTGAATGATAGTGGAAGGGACTTGACATCTAATAGGTATTGCTTCTTCTCCCCAGCCTTCACCTCTGCTTAAAGGGATATTCTCTGAGTTTTCAGGCAAAGCTGAGTTTAAGGTAAAAACAGTTCCTAAAACTCAGTTTCCATATTGATGCTGGGCAGTTTGTGTCACAGTTTCCACAAGGTTTTTTGCCTATCCATTTTCCCATTCTCTTAACTTGCCATCCTCTGAACTCTCTCCTCCTCATCTCCCTCCGCTTCTTCCTCTTCTCTTCCTCTATTTCTCATCCTCCTTTTCCTATCCTCCTATCTCTACTCTCCTTTCTATTCCCCCATTCTCCTTGCTTCCTCTTTCTCCCCTTCCTTTTCCTCCTCTCCGTCTCCTCACCTTCCCCGCCTCTTTTGCTTTCTCCTCTCACTCTCCTTGCCTCTTCCAGAGCTGTTAACTCCCTTTGTTTCAGTAACACGGGTCATTAATGCCCATTGGATACCTCATGCGAGTTGATGTTATTCATGTGACCTCCCCTGTTAGTGGGTGCCCCTAACCTGTTTGGCTGTGGAGGGCGGCACGGCTCTGCTGTCCATCTCACCTAGTGTCCACACACAAGGGCTCCTGAATAGTGAAGAAATGGACAGGTTTTACCCTAATGAACCCGCCCTGACAGTGGCAGTCCTACTGTTAGCACAGCTTAAAACAGTTGACTTTGTGTAGGCATGCAATCTGCATAGTTTTGCGATGGAGACCTCTCTTCAAAGTAATTGGAGGGGTCCAGTGGGGTTGAAGAAAAGTTTGACAGTATTTAAATGAACGTTGGATAAATATAGAAGGATATGCTGATAAGTCCGGTGAGTTAGGGTGAGTGGAGACTTGTATGGAGCATTAGTACCAGCACACACCATTGGGCTGAATGGCCTGTCTGTGCTATAACATTCTATGATCAGAAAGATGATTGGATTTTTTTTATGAGCAGCTGGATTATAACAATGGAAGTTTGCAGCACAGGAGGTTATTCAGCCCAACATGTCCCTGCCAGCTCTTTGAAAGAGCTAGCCAATGGATCTCATTCCCTAACTCTTTGACCGTAACCCTGCAAAGATCCCCTTCTGAAAGCTACCATTGAACCTGCTTCCATCATGTAATCTAGATCAGTAATAACTCACTGCATAAAATAAACTCTTCCTTTCTCCTCTTATCATCTCCAAACTGTGCCCCTCGATGCCCCTCCTCCCTGCCAGTGGAAGCACTTTTATTTTCTCTAACAACATTTCTCATCGTTTTGAACACCATGATTAAATCCTCCCTTAACCTTCTCTGCTCGAAGAAGAACAATCTTAGCTTAGCCAGTCTCTCCATATTACCGAAGTATCTCTACCGTACTATCATTCTAGTAAATCTCCTTTGCACCCTTTCCATCCTTCATAATGTTTGATGCCCAGAAGTGGACACAGTACCCCCACTAAGGCCTAACCAGTGGTTTATACAGGTTTTGGATCATTTTAGTATAATGCACCTCTTATTTGCCATAAGGTAGGGAAACCGGTACATTGCTGTGTGGGAGAATGACAATGGCCCTGTTAAGTGCTGCTAAGGTAATCTGACAATGCATTACTCAATGGTAGACAATGGGAAAAGAGTGACTTTAGTAACTATCTGTAGTTGTATCATGTACACATTCCTTTTGAATGCACTTAACTTGTCACTACTCATGGTGTACACAGGTCCTTCCCCTACCGTGTTTCATCTTAGAATGCACCTGTAGGGCAACTGTGACGATTTCCAGCGAGCATAGTAAGAAGTCTCACAATACCAGGTTAAAGTCCAACAGGTTTATTTGGAATCACGAGCCTTTGGAGCGCTGCTCCTTCCTCACCTGATGAAGGAGCAGCGCTCCGAAAGCTCGTGGATTCCAAATAAACCTGTTGGACTTTAACTTGGTGTTGCGAGTCTTACTGTGCCCACTCAATCCAACGCCGGCATCTCCACATCCTGGTTACAATTTCTAGTAAGGCATCCCATCATCCTACTGCGGTTCATGGACTCCAATGCTGATATGAATGGAGACAGTCAGTTTAGATCAGGTCTAACTACAGGACCAGTAAAATCGCTGGCTGGGTGTAGAGCTTGTGTCTGCTTTAGATGCAGACAGTGTGCGTGGAACCATCATTACTACCAGCCCTAATTAAACAATAACTTGATTGAGTTATATTCCTGAGCAGGAGTATCTCAGCAGATTCCAAGCTCAGTGGTCAGCCAGCATGCCATGCATAGCAGCATTTTTAATTTTTACTGGAATACTATCCCCCCTACTGTTGGTCAGGCTTTGGTTCCAGTGAAATGTGCACTAATGCTAGTTTATACCCACAGGCATGAATGTCAATGAAGTTTTAGTTCTGTTAGTATAGGCTACAGCATTAACACATTAAAGGCACAGGGTCTCTTTTGTTGATGCTCTTGGACTGGACTGGTTACCCTGGATATTTTCAGGAAAACCTTAATCCAATACACCCAGTGGAATACTGGCGCAATCAGATCGGACACCTATGTTGACACCTTGCCGAATTTTACTCTCCATTGACTTCAAATGGAAGTAAGATTAAGCAAGGTGTAAATCTTGTGCTGATTTAACAAGCTTCACATCGATACAAAAGAAATAGTTAAAGCTGGAGTGAAGTCAAACTGATGGAACTGTAAGATTATGTTGAGGAAATTAAGAAAGAACTTCATTTTTTTCAATGTCTTTAATGACCCTTGGACACCTCAAAGCACCTTCAATGCCAGTGACATACATCTGACAGACAGGTACTATTACAAAGTCAGGAACACATGACATAGGGAGATCCTACAAGCCGGAATAATAATTAATAGTCTGATGAGCTATTTAATGATGTTGGCCTAGAGATACATATTGACCCTCAACACCAGGAAGAACACACTGCTCTCATTCAAAATAGTCCCACATAGACAGACGGGATCTCAGCTTAGCATGCTACCTGAACATTGGTACCTCCAACTTTGCAACACACCATAGGTACTGCAACAAACTGTCAGCTGTGATCATGTGCTCAAATCCAGATGGAATTTCTCACTCAGAGGCAGGAGCATGCGCAGTGCGCCCAGGCTGCATTTTGTCTTAATCCACTTGAAAATCATGGTGTCCTGCGATTATGAAAGGTGCTTCTACAAATACAAATGCTTTCTTGAGTGGAAGGAACCATGGGCCGAGGAGAAGGAGGAACAATTATTCTGAGTTCCAACCCTCGATCTCTGGTCAATCTTCCTTAGCCTGAACAGTTGTGTGGAGGTCAGGTAAAATCAGGGTGGAGTGTGGCTGTAACGGCACCACAGTCCAACAACACTCAGTATAAAGTCTTACACATGTGTAATGATGCTTGGTTAGGTAATGAATGTTGAGTGGTATCAGTGGGAAGTCTTTCCCAGCAAAGCATTAGATGCTTCAAGAGAGGGGAGGAAAAGCAAAATGGCCGACAGTAGGGTAACAGTAATTGAGGTTTGGTCTTGACTAGAAACGGAACAGATCCTGCTGTCTAAGTCAGCATCATCAGTTCTGCATCATTTAGACAGCCACTGGTCTCAATCCTGTACCTGTCGTCTACCAATATCATCATGTTTACAACTCTAGCCTATTTGTCTGGGCCCGGTCACGCAGTGGCTATGGTACTGGACTAATAATCTAGAGCACATGAGTTCAGAATCCCCCCCTCCTCCTCCTCATCCTCCTCCTCCTCCTCCTTCCCCCCCCCCCCCACCATAAATTTGTGAATTTGAACTCGGCTAAAAAACTCTGGTATTAAACGCTGATATCGGGCGAAAAGGAGTGACCGTGATTGTCATCAAAAACTCATTGAGTTCACCAGTGCCCTTTAGGGAAGGGAACTTGTTGGCCTTACCCAGTCAGGCCTATATGTGAGTCCTTCGCCACACCAATAAGGGTCTTAACTGCCCTCTGAAGTGGTCCAGTGAGCAATTCAAGAATATGACCCACCATCACCTTCTCAAGGTAACTAGAGATTGCAGAAAAATGACAACTTGTCCAGTGATGTCCACATTCTGAAAATTAATTTAATAAAAAATACTTTAATAGCTGGTAGAGTTGCACCATTTAGATAGCCATTAGCCTCACTGAACATTAGATCCACTCAGTTTTGTTTTCACATATTGAAGATCAAATCTACAATATATGATTCCTGTTTGGATGGATTAGTAAACCAGGGTCGCACTAGGCTACCTGATTTAATTTCATAGTATCCGTGAATAGGACAAGTCATGTCACACTGAATAGTACAACTGCTTCATGAGCATATTCTTCTTGTTTTCTTCATTTAGGATGTCTTCCAAGAGAGCGGCCTCTCCGTATGGAGAAACAGATGGAGAGGTAGCCATGGCGACAAACAGACAGAAAGTAGAAGAAGGAGAAAGTGACGGACACTCTGCTTTTCACCTGCCTATTCCTCCAAGCTTTTCCAACAGCCTTCACACAGAGGAGCTACACACACCATCCGCGTTGACCAGAGAGACTTTATCTTGTGAGAGTCCCACGTCTCTGCAAGACTCCGTGGTATGTTAACCTTTTCTGGGGTGTACACACAGCTCGTCAAGAAATGTCACCATAGCCAGTCTCGATAAAGTTTTCAGTGAATGCCTATTGCAAGGATTTACAGTTGCTATGACTGAAATATAAAGGGACAAGTTTACATTCTACATGATTGCCGTATGTACCCCCAGTATCACCACGCTGCCGGTTTTAAAAAAAACATTAATATTCTCCCCACCCTTAAGTTCTTTTTATAATTAATAAACAAGTCTTCATAGTAAATCAAAACTATCACCCAATTTTTAATTACTCTACCATTTTGCGACTGGGTGCTCACAACAAGGTGAAAAAGTTTAATATGTATTTTGATGAAAATTAGGGCGGCACAGTGGTTACCATTGCTATTTCACAGCGCCGGGGATCCGGGTTTGATTCCCGGCTTGGGTCACTGTCTGTGTGGAGTTCGCACATTCCCCCATGTCTGCGTGGGTTTCCTCCGGGCACTCTGGTTTCCTCCCACAGTCCGAAACACGTGCTGGTCAGGTGCATTGACCCGAACAGGTGCCGAAGTGTGGCGACTAGGGGAATTTCACAGTAACTTCATCGCAGTGTTAATGTAAGCCTTACCTGTGACTAATAAATAAACTTTAACTTTAAAACCCTAGGTCCTAGATTTGAGATGATGAGAGCGTGGCTTGGTGATCCCAGTCTCTGCTTTGAAATTCTGCATCTCCCCCCCTCCCCCCCCCTCCCCAACCCCCCCCCCCCCCCAAGCATCCCTGCCCCACCAGTGACTCTCCCCCCACTCCCCTCTCCCCCGATGTTTAGGGGTAATTTCACTGCCTAAAATAAATAGCCAGTTCATGCTCACATTGATCACAAAGCAACTGACAGAGAACTGTGTCTCCAGTCTGCTTAAATGCTGAATGACATGCTGGACAATTATGGCTTAATTTACTTAAAATAATAAAGAAAAGAGAAGCAGTCTGTAATTGGCAAGGGTTAAAATGAAAGGAGTAACCCGTGAGTAAAAATAACTTTGTCATAAAACCGGTTTGTGCTTGCTTAATTGACATCTATGAGAAATGGACACAACAGTGCAAAAAAGGAGGCTTCAGGAAGTAAGAAGGATTCAGTATAAGAAATGGCAATGCAAACAACATTATTCCTGTGTTTCAATTAAAGAACAGCTTAAATTAGAAAATATTTCGTGTTTAACTTCAATCCTATTCTTTCTTTTTAAATTTCTCACTGGATTTGTGTTTCCCCAGAGAAATATGGAGAGCTCGATGTTATTCTGTTTTGCTGGCTTCATTGCCAGATATAACCTGGGGTTGTTACAGGATAAAGCTCCATTTACCCTCTTCCAGCCACGTGCTTCCAGAAAGCTGCACTTCCCCAGTGGCCACCCTCTCTGAGTTACCCTGGAAAATCTGTTCATAATTTGCGCCGCTCGTGGTTGCCTCATGCTTAGTTGGGACTGAGTTGATATTTCCCAAATGTTTTAACCTCTGAAATCTTTAGAATTAGCCGAGGTGGCAGATTTTCATCTGCTCTGCCTGGACTTGACCCATACATGGCAGAGTTTGAAAAAGCAGGGTTAGGTCATCGCATACCCACACATGCAATCCCTGCAGTGCAGGAGGACACTTGGCCCATCGAGCCTGTACCAACAACAATCCCACCCTATCCCTGTAACCCCACGTATTTACCCTGCTAGTTCTCCTGACACTGAGGGGCAATTTAGCATGGCCAATCAACCTGACCCGCACATCTTTGAAGCATGGGAGGAAACCAGAGCACTCGGAAGAAACCCAAGCAGACATGGGGAGAATGTGCAAACTCCACACAGACAGTGACCTGAGGCTAGAATTCAATGTGGGTCCCTGGTGCTGTGAGGCAGCAGTGCTAACCACTGTGCCACCGTGCTGTCCAAGCTGGTCACATCCCAGAAAAGAAGTATCACATGAGAAAATTGTTTGAACTGCTTACTAAAGGCTTTAGTAGGGAAAATGTTCTTATTTTTATGTGTCCATTATTATTCATTTAGCGAAAGCAAATCCCCGAAGTCAAACGACAGCCTCATAATTTGCTGAGTTGAAGGTGATTAGTCTGTACAGGGGATAGTCCTCGGTCATGTGTAACCTTGCTTGTGTCTTTCCATAAGTGCATAACTGGCTTGTAGAGGCGCCAGTGATGGAGATTGGCTGTACAGGGGCCTGATATGTTCTGAGCCTGTTTAGCAAAGATCATTCTCGCTGTGGTAGTTCAATGCCATTTGACAGATGGTAACTTGTTTGTGACTTCTTGTGTTCCCCATACCTTGACCCAGAGGATGTCTGCTGGTAGATCTTGCTCAGGGAGGTTGCATCATATGAGACACTAAGATGGAAGGTGGGCAGTAGGTGGGTTAAACAGGTCACCATCATTATGCTTCCATTAAAGAGCATTGAATGCCTGATATGCAGGCTAGAATATTGACCATGAAAAGGAACACAGTAAGAAGTCTCACAACACCAGGTTAAAGTCCAACAGGTTTATTTGGTAGCAAATACCATAAGCTTTCGGAGCACTGCTCCTTCGTCAGATGGAGTGGAAATGTGCTCTTAAACAGTGCACAGACACAGAAATCAAGATACAGAATACTAATTAGAATGTCTGGAGACAATACACATCTCTTTAACCTGTGTTTAATGCTCCCTCCACTACATTATCTGTACCTTTAAGACCTAGCTGGCTTTAGGGATTCACATTCTAATTAGTATTCTGTAACTTGATTTCTGTGTCTGTGCACTGTTTGAGAGCACATTTCCACTCCATCTGACGAAGGAGTAGTGCTCCGAAAGCTTATGGTATTTGCTACCAAATAAACCTGTTGGACTTTAACCTGGTGTTGTGAGACTTCTTACTGTGTTCACCCCAGTCCAACGCCGGCATCTCCACATCATGAAAAGGAATACAGGGACTATTGCTCATTCAGTTCAGTCATGGCTGAACTTCTTCTCATCCAATCAAGAATCTATATGCTTTCCAGTTGGTGTGGGAAGCTTGTGCATCATCAGGATTTACTTGTTGAGCAACCAATGGGGAGAGTGTTAGAGTGGAGGGGTGGAGCAGCCTGTAGGAAGTAGAGGCGAAGTGAGGAAACCTTCTGGATTGCATCCGACTAGGGTTGGAAAAATCCAGAAATTTTGGGTGGAATTTTCCTGTCCCGCCCACCACGGGAATCATAGTGGGTGGGACACATACCATTTAAAGGTCTGTTGACCTCAGGTGGGATTTTTTTGGGGTGGCCAGAAAATCCCGCCCTTTGAGTCTGAAGGCCCAGATAAGTTTTGGTCTGAGAAGAAGGGATGGAGTGGTGGATGAGGTAGTGGTATAAAATGCTTTAAAAAGATAAGATTAAAATGTGAAAAACCATGTGTAGCTCAGCACTTAGTGAAATCACAGAATTAAGCAGTACTTTTATCTGAATACAAAAGCAAAATATTCTGAGTACTGAAAATGTGAACTAAGAAGAGACAATGTTGGAGATCAGGTCAAGCAGCTCTTGTGGCAAGAAGCTGAGTTAACACTGATGCATTTTCATCAAAAATGACATAACTTACCAGTTTTGCACCACTTCTCCCCCTTTCTCCTACTTATAATTACAATTAAGAAGTGTTCAAAGAAAATAGAAAAAAAAACAATTTTTTAAAAAATGCTTTTCATTTCCAGAGATGTTTGTGTCCCGAAGATTAATCTTCTATTTTGGTGCGGTGGTTAGCACTGCTGCCTCACAGCACCAGGGACCCGGATTCAATTCCGATTTGGGTCACTGTCTGTGTGGAGTTTGCACGTTCTGCCTGTGTCTGTGTGGGTTTCCTCTGGGTGCTCCGGTTTCCTCCCACACTCTGAAAGACGTGCTGGTTAGGTGCATTGACCTGAACAGGCACTGGAGTGTGGCGACTAGGGGAATTTCACAGTGGCATCATTGCAGTGTTAACGTAAGCCTTACTTGTGATTAATAAATAAACTTTACTGAAAATCTCAGGGCAATCCTAATGGCAACACCAATTCCAGAAGATTAGCAGTTCCACTGTTGACCATGAGGCTGCAAAAGTTGGCCGGGGGTGGGGGGAGGAGCTGTTAGGGATATAGGGGAGGTAGATTTAGCACCATAAATGTCAGGAGCAGGATCACATAAGCCGGAGTCCCTGAATCCATATTAATAAGACACGATTTAAAGGGAACTTGTAGGTTGGGGCAGTCGGTGACGCAGTGGTATTCTCACTGGGTTAGTGATCCATGGTAATGCCCTGGGGACTCAGGTTCAAATCCCACGATGGTGCAATTTTAATCCAATAAAAATCAGGAATTTAAATCTAATGATGACCATGAAATCATTGTTGGAAAAACCCATCTGGTTCTCTAATGTCCTTTAGGGAAGGAAATCTGCTGTCCTTACCTGGTCTTACCTTACTTTACCTTACCTGGCCTACATGTGACTGTAGGCCCACAACAATGTGGTTAACTCTTGATTGCCCTCTGAAATGGCCCGAGCAAACCACTCAGTTTGAGGACAGTTAGGGATGGGCAACCAGTGCTGCTCCAGCGATGTCCATTGATGGGAACCGGGTGTCGCTGATTGGCCGGCATTTATTGCCCATTCCTAGTTGCCCTTGGAGGGCAGTTGAAAGTCAACCACATTGCTGTTGTCCTAATCACATGTCAGACCAGTTAAGAATGGCAGATTTCCTTCCCAAAAGGACATTAGCGAACCAGATGGGTTTTTCCAACAATTGACATTGTCATCAGTAGATTCTTAATTCCAGATATTTTTAAAAAGTAAATTACTGTGGATGCTGGAATCTGAAACCAAAAGAGAAAAGAGCTTATGTTTCGAGTCCAGATGACCTTTTGTCAAAGCTTTGATGAAAGGTCACCTGGACTCGAAACGTCAGCTCTTTTCTCTCCTTACAGATGCTGCCGGAACTGAGATTTTCCAGCATTCTCTCTCCAGATATTTTTTATTGAATTCAAATTGCACCATAGGTTGGGGCAGTTGGTGTAAATTTTCATCTTGTAAAAAAGAAAGTTGGTATGTTACTCATGACAACATGAAATTCCTGTTTGTTTATTCATTTCCATGTATCGTCGAAGAGCCACATCATCCTTTCTGGATAATCTTTGAACACTAACCAATCAAGCTTTCATTACTTGAGAAGTAAATCTGGGGACATAAAATGTGGCTTAATCATTCACTGAGGATGAAATGACATCTAGCCAGCAGCTTGTTTAATGTCAAGCTACAGAACGAGAGAGAGAGGGAAAAAAAAGCTGAGATAGAGGGAGGATCAGTGGATTATTTCAGATCTAAAACATCCTCTCTAAGGATTGTACCCATTCACATATGTAAGATATTAAGTTTGCATAGATTACCTACGACCAAATCCATTCTGACTGGCAGAGAAGTTTAGAGAGATTTACATTAGAGAATTGAGAGAACTCGAGGGCTTTGTTGCAGCAATTGTATAAAGTGATATACAGTGTAAATCTACTGGTGTGTCCCCAGATAGTGCAGAGGCTTACAGACTCTCAGAGCACAGATTACTGTTTTATCTTGTCATACTGAATTAACGCGCTGGAACACCGTTAAACAGTGGTGACCTGTTCATCTTTGAGAATTGCAGCAGTGATGTAGCGATGGTGTTTAAATCTTTCTTTAACAATGGGTTGTTTCTGAGTTCCATGGCAGCAGTGCCCACAAGAACAGCCAAGAGGAAGTCATCGGCAGTGAGTCGCGATTGTAGACATATTTACCAAAACAAGAAGCTGTAATGTAAGATAGCCATCAACATACCCAAGAGGGAATTCAGGAGACATTCTGCTCAGAGACTGGTGGGACTGGAAAATGCACTACCATAAGGAACAGATGAGAAAAATAGCGTAGATTCATTTAAGACGAGGCAGGATAAGTACATGAGGGACAAAGGAATTAGATGGTTATGCTAATAGGGTTAAGTGGAAAGGGAGGAGTCTCATGAGAGCAAGGGCAGTTGGGCCAAATGGCCTGCATCTCTGCTGTACACTCTATATAATTCAAATTAAACATTAACAGCTCTATAATTCTGACAGAAACAAGGTAAATTCTGTAAGTGCCAAAATAGCCTTTTGGATGCAAATACAAATGGTAAATTGGCTCATTGACAAAATGGAATTGTTTTTAGAGAGCGAAGCAAGTATTTTCTGCATTAAGTAAAAAAGTGCTTATTTGAAACCATGAGAGTTTGTGGAGTTGGGGGACTTTGAAAGAAGCTGTTTTGTTTTCAGCCAACCTATTGTGGGCTCAGTGTCCCAATAGGATAACTCAAATCCATGCTGGATAATTGTATATAAGCGTTTCTCTGAATACGAGACTTCGATGTGGAGTGCACTTATTTGTCCAATTCTGCCACCGATATAAGGTTCAGCTTTTAACTAGTTCTCCTTGACAGAGTCACTTTGAATTTCTTTCCTTACTTTTATGATTTGGCCTCTAGATGTTCTCTTCTTTTCAGTTATTGTCTCCACTTGATGATATTTCCAGCATATTTGGGGTTAGGGGCAGAAGGGGTAGTTGACCATGTTTTGCGTTTGTATTCTCACTTTCCGCTGGAGTTTCTATTGCACCTGGGCCTGTCACTTCTATTTGGCTTTTTCCTAATTCTGATCTATTTTTTATGCCAATGTCTATTCATCTTTTCTGTCCTAGGCTTGGGTTACGGTAATTGGGTTGGTTCTGATTCAGATTATGGCTCCCTATATTAGATTGTTTGAATTGGGGGATGTGGGAATGGTGCAGTTTATTTGAGTGTTAGGAGTTGGTTTTGGCATTGGAGGTTGGTGCTGGGGGGCATATTCTGGATGAGAGAAAATTCATATCAAAGTCAGGGTTTGGGTTCCAATTCCGATTTTCTTCCCACACCCAGTGGCGCACTAAGGCAGGCTTTCATCTGTTTCCATAGCTAGTAATTCCCGGGACAGGTCACTAGTCTGTCGCAAGGGGTTTATACCTTGAGGGGAGCCACTCCACATCAAAGAGTCTCTCCTGCTCTTACCATCGGCCATTGGCGTGTTTGGAAGGATTTTGCGGGTTGGCACTCAACCTGTTTGACCATGTTATGAACGCACCTTCCTTGGCCATCAAGTCCTGGGGTGGGACTCGAACCCGGAGCTTCTGGCTCAGAGGCAGGGGCGCTACCCACTGTGCCACAAGACCCAGGGTTTTGGTAGTCCAATTTAAAATTAGGCTTGTTTCTTGGAGTTTGTGCAGGAGTAGGCCATTCGGCCCTTTAAGCCTGCTCTGACCTTTAATAAGATCATGCCTGATCTGGATGTAACCTCAAACCTACATTCCCATCTACCCCTGATAACCTTCCACCCCAAGAATCTATCCAGCTCTGTCTTGAAAATATTCCAATACGTCCACTTTCTTTTCAAGAAGAGTTTTGAAGACTCACGACCCTCTGAGAAAATAAAATTTTCCTCGTCTCCGTTTTATACCAGCGACCCCCTTTATTTTTAAACAGTGACCCCTTAGATCTAGATTGTTCCACAAGAGGAGACATCCTCTCCACATCCACCCAGCCAATGCCCCTCAAAAGGTCATTTGATCTGTCGGGGAGAGGATTTGTTTTGATGCCAGCCTTTGTCTTGACCTTTGCTGACACCCGTCCATGGAGTTGGTGGGACATCCAAAAAAAAAATAGTGGGTCGAACATGGCTGCTGCAGGCAAGCATCGACTCTCTGCAGCGCTGCATCCCCTCCTCAGCCTGCAACAGAGAGCTAGATAGCCGCAGAAGCAGAAAATGCTGGAGGAACTCAGCGGGTCTGACAGCATCTGTCGAGAGAGAATAGAGCCAACGTTTCGAGTCTGGATGACCCTTCATCGGAGCCTTTAGCTAAATAGCCACCCTGCTTTAAGACTTGGCATTGGAGGTATCCAACTTGGATATCTCTCCTTTTCCACCAACCCCCCTTCCCCGCTCATTTGATGCTTTTCTGGCACAAGGATGCCAGAAAATAGCACGCTTGCAACCTTTCTCGGCAAGATTTGCACTGCAAACAGGAGATGTGCTTGCTGTGAGATTTTTCTCTTGAAGCACTTCTGGAAATTAGGCCCATCATTTTAACAATTTGACACTACTTACAGATCTTTTCTTCATTAATTAAATTAACGTTGAATGCCACCAGCTATATGAACAGCGGCCTCTTTCATCTTCATTATAACTACCTGCCTGGGCTGCTTGCTGTGAGCTGAGGAGTTAGTCTGCTATTCAATTCAGTGCAGTGAGCTCACACCGAACATTGCCGACCAGGCTGGCGGTGGGGAGAAACACCCCCCACCCCCCCAGCCTCGCCCGCCCTCCGAAACAAGAACAAAAAAAAAAGCACTCTGTGTGGCTTGGAGGTCATTCATTTCAAATGTATAACAAGAGCCATAAAAAAAATCTTGTTGGATCTATACATATTCTCCCTTTTATACAAATGTAGCACAGGAGAAAAGAGCAACAATTTCCATTACATATTAAACTCATACATTAAACAAAAAAAGATAAAAGCAAATATATTCAGAGATGGCTGTTGCACTAGACTAGTTGCAGGAGGCTATTCAGGACAGAGTAAGTGGAAATTAATTGGAACGCAGAAGAAATAGAAACAGAATAGGAAATTTAGTATAATTATAAAGAAACACAGACAAATAAGTTATTCTTGAAAGACCTGGGATAAGGCAATTCACGTTTATAGCCATAATATGAAATTAGTAAAGGGCCTAATCCCCCTTTAGCCTCCAAGTCACTTTTTGGCACCTAATTACTAAATGGAACAGCTTTATTATGTAGGCTATTAAAAATAATGTGTTTTGATAGTTACGCTTTTTTCTTCTTTGTGTTCCTGAGGATTTGCTAGGAATTGCCTTTTTTATTGGATAGGCTATAAAACATTAATGCTACGCAAATATTCCCTTTTATAATTTATAGCGGGCTTTAGGATTTGAACGATTCTTCGCTTTAAAGGGGCCACACGGTTCTTTGTCTTTGATGGAGCAGTGGTGGGATACTGGGGCTTTGTCTCACCCCCATCTCCTCTCCCCAGACTGCTCCGCAGCCCTCCTCTACCCCCCCCCCCCTCCCCCACTCCACCCCCGCCAGCCCAGGTCCCCCTGCCCAGATCTCCCAGGCTGGCATGTTGGAGGGTTTGGCCATCTACCATCAAATGCTCCCCCAGCCTTCTGGACTGATAAAGAGAGTCATCTCACAATGTCATGCGGGCACCCAGAAGTGGACATTGCAGCTACTGCCTTGGGTGATTTGGGCAGAGAGGTCAAACCAGGCTGGCACAACCCAGAATGCTTTGCTGCAGGGCGTGGTTACCAGTAACTGTAAGAAAAAGAAAGAAAGATTTGTATTTACATAGCACTTTTCATGACCATAAGATGTGTCAGGGCACTTTATAGCTAGCGCATTTTAAAGGGAGAAATTAATTTACACATAGCAAGATCCCATAAACAGTGATGTGATAATGGTCAACTTTGTTGTGATGTTGATTGAAGGATAAATTTTAGCCAGGCCAATATCTTTGGTTTTTTTGGAAATAATAGCCATGGGATGATTTACATCTATCCAAGCAGCCAGACAGGGTCTCAGTTTAACATCTGACCGTAGCATAGCACCTCCAGAAGTACCGCACAGGCATGTCAGCCTCGATTTCCGTGCTCAAGTGGGATTTGAACTCAGAACATTGTGCTTTTGAGGCAAGAGTGGCAGAACTGACACAGGAGGAACATTGAGTTTACAATTTCTAAAAATAACCTCAGGTAAAAATAAAATACGCAACCCATATATAGGCTCTCGAAGATCTTACCCAAGATTTCATACCGAACCAGTTTAATTCGACCTGATGTATTTCTTTGGTTCTGGTGGCATTTCTTTAACTGGAAGCTTGAAGCTTCCTGACACTGACACTAATTCCCTAATTTATGCTGTTTGACTATGAACTTGCTGAACTCCCAATTCAGAGTTCATTCTGTCACATTACTAATTTAATGTCAATTAATGCAGAGTTGAGATGCTTAATGCACTCTGGATTCACACCCGATTGGAAGAAAAACTCCTCCACCGATGGAGTAATCCAAAGGCCCAGGTAATGCTCTGGGGACCTGTGTTCGAATCCCGCCATGGCAGATGCTGAAATTTGAATTCAGTATTTTTAAAAAAATCTAGAGCTAAAAAGTCTAAGGATGACCATGAAACTATTGTCGATTGTTGTTACAACCCATCTGGTTCACCAATGTCCTTTAGGGAAGGAAATGTGCTATCGTTACCCAGTCTGGCCTGCAATTGACTCAATGTGGTTGACTCTTAACTGCTCCCCCAAGGGCAATTGGGGATGGGCACAATAAATGCTGGCCCAGCCAGCGATGCCTAGCATCCCATGAATGAAAAAAAAGACACTTATCAAATTTACTCTAGACTGGGTATGAGCCATGCCCCATGTCCCAAAATTCAGATGACCAAGGTGCAACACCACTGCCATCCAACCATCTGGTAGGTTACAGACAATTGTATAGAAGGTACAGCATAGAAGCAGGCCATTCAGCCCAGCTGGTATGTTCAGCTATTTATTTTCCACAGAAAATAAACCTCACATTCCTCTTCATCTAGCGCTCTCATCACATTGTTCTCTTCCTTTCTTCCTCTTGTGTCCCCCTCTATTCTCCTCCATTCACCTCAGCTACTTGTGTTAGCAAGTTCCACATTCACTCCACTCTTCGGGTGATAGGTACAGTTACATTTTGGGTACCATGTTTGACCTGATTGTGCCAAGGGTGCTTGGCAAGAGTATCAGTGGGAAACGAATGCTAGACCATGATATCTCTTCAGTTGACTCATAGAAATAACTGAGAATTTGGAGAGGTCTGTTCCAGCTGACTATTCCTGTTTGTACATCAAGAAATATTTAAAAAGCAAAGTAAAGTTTATTTATTTGTCACAAGTAGGCTTACATTAACACTGCAATGAAGTTACTGTGAAAATCCCCTAGTCGCCACACTCCGACGCCTGTTTGGGTACACTGAGGGAAAATGGCCAATGCACCTAACCAGCACGTCTTTCGGGTTGTGGGAGGAAACTGGAGCACCCGGAGGAAACCCACGCAGACACGGGGAGAATGTGCAAACTCCACACAGACAGTGACCCAAGCCAAAAATCAAACCCGGGTCCCTGGAGCTGTGGGGCAGCAGTGTTAACCACTGTGCCACCTGCCCTTATGTACCAGCTCCCCTTGTTTTTGTAGATGGTGCAGATCACGATCTTCCTGAGATGCTACCCAAGAAACCTTGGTGACTTGTTGCAGTGAGTGGTATAGATAATGCACACCACAGCCACATTGTATGGGAGCGAGTAGATGGGCAAGTAGGCTGCTCTATCATGCATAGTATTGTGATGAGTGTTGTTGGAGCAGCACCCATCCAGAAAAGTAGAGAGTCGAAGATATAGTTTGCTGTTATTTTAATATTCGCTGAGTAACTTATCTTCCTCTCAACATTGCCAGCCCACAGAGTAATTTGACTTTTAATGACAAAGAAATGATGATGACACTCGATTAGGTACGGATTAGCAACGATTAACAAAGGAAGATTATTGACTCTTATCTGCAAATATCCGTGCTGTTTTTATAATTAAGTCCAGAGAATCTAACCTTTGGCTCTGGCAACTTATCAAGTGTCTGGAACATGCTTCTATACAGTAATGCAAATATTTCTGTTTTCTCCTTCTCCCACCTAATATTTCAATCAGGATCACGACGGCAATAAAGCAGCCTCTATATTCTCTACACACAACTCATCTACCTCACCCCTGAAGACTGAAGAAGGGGTTCGACAGAGCAGTGAGTCAGGATCTGGCACAGCGCTGGGTACCCCAGAGAGGCGCAAAGGCAGCCTGGCTGACGTTGTGGACACACTGAAGCAGAAGAAAATGGAGGAGCTCATCAAGAGCGAACCTGAGGGTAAGCAAAGAGGGGCTAGGTGTCTTGTTTCAGGGGATGTCTTGGGGGTGGGGGGTAGGGGTGTTAGCTGCTGTTGGAATGTAAAGAGGGAACAAGCTTATTAATAAGCGGCAGTGCACTGCTCAAAAATAATTAAAAGAAAGATCACTTGGCATCTGCAGATCCAGCAGCCAATCCTTGGTTTTGCCCAACCGTCTCTGAGAAGTGTTCTTGTTTGCATGTGAGTCTGTAACAATTGGAATCACCTTTGTGAAGTCTGCTTTGTTTGCATTTGAAAACTGGTCAAACAAAGCTCTACAGAACACAAACAAAAGTTGAATTCAGTTCAGTGCAGAGTACTGGGACTACACGTTGAAAGCAGATTTTGATGCACTGGTTTGAGCAAAATGTACCTAACTCTTGATTCTTGAAGCTGACTTAGATAGTGAATGCCAATTTACAATGATTACACTGTGGCAAAGGTTGGAGCAGTTGAAAGTTCTTCGGTCTGACTTGGGCAGACTGGGTGAATGAATAAGCATATTTGTTGCTCTGATTGTACAGATGGAAAGCGGGCAATGTCTGATAATTAACGTCACTAACACATTATTGAGTGAGTGAACGATGCCAGCTCCGAACTGTTTCTCTTTATTACATTGGTGGCTAATTCCAACCAAACATACCCAGCCAGAAACTGATAGGATCAGGTCAAAGGCCATCTGACCCAAGTCAATAGAATCATAGAATGGTTACAGCACAAAAGGAGGCCATTCGACCCAATCTATATGTGCCGGTTCTCGAAGAGTACAATTTGAGGTGACATTTGGAGGGAATAAAACCCACCTTTGAAAGATCCCATCAGTCTCCAGCGGACAGTTTAGGCTACCTTCAATCTCTTTGTTTCACTATTCAATCTGTGCAATTTCCTGAGCTGGATGAAGCCACCAAAGAAGTAGGGGAGAAAATGATATCATTAAAGTTATTTAAAAGCTCTTCTCTAACTTCCATTATAAAGAACCAAAAAGTGTTTTTTTCACTGAAATCAGCCCCGTTGAGAGCTTATCCCATTCACATGGTAATTACTCATGTGCGTCAGTGACGCTTGGCACTGTTTGACAAGGCCTCATCAGTAAGGGAATCACGGGTCATGTGGATAAGGCAAGAAAGTGGAGTAGAGGATTATCATATCTGATCAATCATGAACTCACTGAATGACAGAGCAGACTTGATGGGCCGAATGGCCCACTTCTACTCCTACATCATTTGACCTTATGTATACATGCCACTTATCAAGCCCCGATCACCCAATCTCTGAAAATCCTTTTATGCCCCCAA
Organism: Mustelus asterias; assembly: GCF_964213995.1. Classification (NCBI taxonomy): domain Eukaryota; kingdom Metazoa; phylum Chordata; class Chondrichthyes; order Carcharhiniformes; family Triakidae; genus Mustelus; species Mustelus asterias. The sequence continues at coordinate 32,472,734 of NC_135819.1, forward strand.
GAATCATAGATACAGTCAGAACAAGGCCATTTAGGTTATTGTGTCAGCGCCTGTGATAGCTTTGAGAGAGCCCAGGTGATTAGTCCCATTATCCTGCTCCTAACCTCTCACCTTGTAATTTCCCCTTTAAGTAACTTCCAGTTCAACTTTGAAAGTTGACAACTGAATCCGCTTCCACCGTCTCTTCAGTCAGTGCATTCCAGATCACAACTCGCTGTATATATGTAAAAAAAAATGTTTCCTTCATATTGCCTCTTAGGTTAAGACTGTCTCATCTGGTTACTGACTTTCCTTCAGCTTCAGAAACAGCTTCATCCTATTTTTAAAATTCATTTGTGGGATGTCAGCGTCGCTGGCTGTCCAGTATTTATTGCCCATCCCTAGTTGCCCGAGGGCGGTTGAGAGTCAACCACATTGCTGTGGCTCCTGGAGTCACATGTAGGCCAGACCAGGTAAGGATGGCAGATTTCCTTCCCTAAAGGACATTATTGAACCAGACGGGTGTTTCCGACAATCAAAGAACAAAGAAAAGTGCAGCACAGGAACAGGCCCTTTGGCCCTCCCAAGCCTGCGCCGATCATGATGCCTGCCTAAACTAAAACACTTACAGAGTCCATATCCTTCCATTCCCATCCTATTCATGTATTCGTCTAGTTGCCCCTTTCGTACCTGCTCCCACCACCTCCCCAGGCAGCACATTCCAGACATTCAACACCCTCTGTGTAAAAAAAACCCTCCTCTATATTTATCCCCAATGGTTTCATGGTCATCAGTAGATTCTTAATTCCAGATATTTGTTATTGAATTCAAATTCCACCATCTGCGGTAGTGGGATTCGAACCCTGGTCCTCAGAACATTAACTGAGTTTCTGGATTAATAACCTAATGATAATACCACTAGGCCATCACCTCCCCAAGGTTGCTGCTTCAAAACTCCTCATCATTCTGAACGCCTTCTTTAAATCTCCCCTTCACCTTTGCTGCTCTGTGGAGAAAACCTCCCTCAGTTCTTGCACATAACTGAAGTCCCTCATCCCTGGGTTGATTGGGCTGAACTCAAGAAAACTGAAGCCACCCATAGTTTCCCAATAGGTGTACCAGATGAAGTTGGCTAATTCAGAGTCTGCAATTTCAAACTGTGGTCCTTCGAGAGAGGAAGAAAGAATGTTGAAAAACACGTTTTGGCACAAGAGCTATCCTATATCATAGCAGTGATAGTCATTGGTTGGAAAGTTTTTTGAGAAATTACTGAGGTTGTGAAAACAAAATGCAAGTCCTCTCTTTCAAATTCTAACATTGAGCTCTCACGGAGCTGATTTCAGTGAAAAAACCCTTGTCAGTTCTTTAAAATGGAAGTTAAAGTACAGTTTTAATGGCACCTTTAAAGTTGTGAGGAGGTTTCATCGAAACATAATCAGGCATAAAAGTGACGACTGGACCAAAAGAGGAAACGTGCGACCAAAACCTGGTTCTGGGAGCAGGTTTTGAGGAGTGTCCTAAAAGGCGAGAAGAGAGGCGGGAGGTCTTTAGTCCGGGAATTCCAGTGCTTAGGGCCTAGGCAGGAGAAAGAGTCACCATTGGTGGGAGGGCAAAAGAGGACCCCCAAAGGGGCCAGAATTGGAAGTGCGTAAGAGTTGAAGAAACGTCTAGGACTGGATAAAGCAAGTTAAGAGTTTTAACAACACCAGGTTAAAGTCCAACAGGTTTATTTGGTAGCAAACGCCACACGCTTTCGGAGCGCTGCTCCTTCGTCAGATGGAGTGGACATCTGCTCTCAAACAGGGCACAGAGACACAAAATCAAGTTACAGAATACTGATTAGAATGCGAATCTCTACAGCCAACCAGGTCTGTTAAAGCAAGTTAAACAGAGCTTTAGCGAACCTCGGTCTAAAAACAGCAACTTGGAAAGACAGCGCAGGTCCATCTGGAGGGTGAGAAAGGGTCGTGTGGTGTTTTTAAAGAGCCTCGGTACATGTAGTTTACGTTTTCAGCAGCTTTGAGCTAGGCAGTTGGTCCTAATCTCACTAATGGGTTGAGCAGCTCTGTGGTAAAATTACCACCTCATAATACTGATAAAATCGCTAGTCAGCTCCTTTTGTATCTCCTGTTATCCAGGCCTTGTATTTTGCATATTTGTTACACATTCTGTTGTGTTATTACAGTGTTGGAGATTTTATTCTGCTCTTTTTTTTGTGTTTCTCTCTCACTCCTTGGTGGATTGGTTGTTAAATGCCCTTCACAGTGTATTTGTGTTTTGTGCGAGTTTGCCACAAATGATTACACAAATAACTGTTAATGTTTTCAGCGTGTCACTCCACATTGAGAAGAACATGCAAACGCTGAATGATATTGCGTCTGTAGTGCGGAGCGAGCGTGCTCTTGAGGCTGCATTAGTGAAGGCTGCAGTTATACATTAGAATGGATATAGAATCTGCACATTATCTTTGCTGTTAAATGTACAAACAAAAGGCAGCAAGCTTCTCAAGTGAGAGCGTGCACAGCTTACATTGATGTATATAGCAGAAAATCCTTTATCCCTCCCAGTCATTGTTCTTTTGTTTCTTCAAAGGCCATTAAATCGAATGGCAGGTTGTGATGAAAATTTAATTAAGGCATAGTTAAATCACACTGAAGTGGTACATCTTGGCTCTTTTCCTTCATTTGCGTTTCGGGAAGAATTAATAAGTTGAAAGCTAATGCATAGGCCGTGAGTCAAAGTGGCAAGGTTGGTGACAAGCACCCGTGGGTGCCCTGCACCCTGTTGGTTTAGGGAAGAGTTTGAGTATTGAGCTAATGTTTCCACTGGTTAGAGCTCATTTCCCTCCTCATTCACCATCAATTTATACACTGCGGGCTAACTGATTCACTTACAATTGAAAAGAGAGGTGCTCCGTGGAAGGTGGCACAGTGGTTAGCAATGCTGCCTCACAGCGCCAAGGACCCGGGTTCAATTCCAGACTCAGGTGACTGTATAGAGTTTGCACGTTCTCCCCGTGGGTTTCCTCCAGGTGCTCCGGTTTCCCGCCACAGTCCAAAGATGTGCAGGTTAGGTGGATTAGCCATGGTAAATTGCCCCTTAGTGTCCAAAGATATGTAGGTGAGACGAATTGGCCATGATGAGTGCATGGAGTTACAAGGATGGCGGGGTTGCGGGGAGGGGATGAGTGGAGATGGACCTGGGTAAAAGTTTATTTATTATTGTCACAAGTAGGCTTACATTAACACTGCAATGAAGTTACTGTGAAAATCCCCTAGTCGCCACACTCTGGCACCTGTTCGGGTACACTGAGGGAGAATTTAGCATGGCCAGTGCACCTAACCAGCACGTCTTTTGGATTGAGAGAGGAAACCGGAGCACCCGGAGGAAATCCACGCAGACAGAGGGAGAAAGTGCAGACTCCGCACAGACACTGACCCAAGCCAGGAATCGAACCCGGGTCCCTGGTGCTGTGAGGCAGCAGTGCTACCCTCGGCACAGTGGTTAAGATGCTCTTTCGGAGAGTCAGTGCAGACCCAATGGGCCGAATGGCCTCCTTCTGCACTTTTCGGATTCTATGGTTCAATGGAAGGAATCATTCATAACACATGCCCATTAATGTCCAAATACATATCTTTTGCTCTTATTTAAAATGATTACATAAAGGAGAATGTTTGGTTTAGAGAAAGTGTGAGCATCACTTAAAATCCAGCAGAACTTCAAATACAACCTCTCAGATAACAGTTATGGGAAATGGATGCTTTAACTGAGTTTGTCAAGACTCATGTAGCCAGGATAGAGTCACTATTAAAGTGATGAGGCTACGAATGTATCGTAATGAATTCTGTTTTTAATATTTTGCAAAGAGCATGTACTAAAGAAGGGGACATCTATAGGTTATAAAGAGGTACCTTTGTGCAGACTTTGGAGCAATGCCTTTCGCTGTTTCACGCCTACCATCTTGAGAATGACCAAGACAAAACAGATCCTAGGGAAAGACGGGGCTGGAGCAGAGGCGTTCTACCACTGCTCATTCCAAAATACATAACTTCCTCCATCATGGTGTTCAGTTGAGCTATGAATAAGCAGATAGATTTTTAGCAGATTATTCCATTCTTTGTGTTTTGATTGTACTTTGTTTGTACACCCCTTGGGTTTAGAAGGTCGAATGATGATCCAGTTGAGAGATTTCTTCTTCCAAAAGGGATTTTATTGTGGTAGATACAGATTAGCTATTTTGTCTGTTGGGGGAGCCCTTACTAGAGGGCATAACCCTACAATTAGTGCCAAGCTATTTGGGATTGAAATTGGGAAGATACTTTTTACACAAAGGAACTCTCCTTGCCAAGAGACTGTGGATGTTGGGGCACAATTGGAGGTTTCAAGACTGAGAGCAATAGAATTTGGTTTGTTAAGTGTAGCAAGGGACATAATTTCCCAATGGGGTGGAAAATAGAGGTCGGGTTTGTTTCTGAGTCCATAACCAGGAGGGAAACCGTCACTCTTTGAGGTTTTCATAGAGATGTCACCTTAACTAGCATGGAAATCAGTAAGATCCTCTGTCAGAGAGTCGGTGCAGACTCAATGGGCCGAATGGCCTCTTCTGCACTGCAGTGATTATGATTCTGTGATGCTTTCTGTTAACCAGGTTCTTATTAAATCAGCTCCCCACCATGTGGGGAGCCAGTAGACCTGTGGACCTGAACCTATCTGTGCAAAAATGGGAAAGGTGTAGGAAACAATGACGGTATTTTAGGATCCCATCTGCCTCCATTGCTGCCCACAATGTGGCCTGAAAATTCAGTGCCAAAGGTGGAGTCAAAGTTCAGATGACCATGATCTAATCGAATGGTGAATCAAGTTTGAGGGGCTGAATGGCCTCCCTTCACACCTTCTCCTTTGTTCAGTTGTCAAAGGAAAGCATACAGGAGGTGCGGGCATGACGGGCTCACTCGCTCCTACTACCTGGAGAGTGATGATCATCAGCAACATCCTTTACTATTGTAAGCCCTCCTAATGTTTTCAATATTTAATTGAATGAAGATGCGCAGCAAAGAGCGGTGTAAGTTGCGGAAGAAAACTGAAACTCAAATTACATGAGACAGCTTATTTTGCACTTAATTAAACTCAGGTGAATTCTCCTTTGCGATGGTTTTAGTATGCATCTTGCAGAATTTATTACACACGGACAACATGGGCTTTTACATCACATCAGTCTGATTCCGTGAAAGTCACAATGATGGTCGAAACAGCAGTGTATGGCCTGGATTTGCTACATCCACACACTAATGCCGTGGCTTTACACTGATAGCAGACATTCACCCAGGACATAGAAGCAGAGGCTGGTGGGGTCGATTTTGAATTGAGAACCTTTCAGATTAGTGTGGAACGGGATGTTGGTGCTGCAGCGTGAGTTGTCCATGAAATGGGATGCAGATAACCAATCACCAGTCAAATAAAAAAATCAATGTGTAAAATGGTCCAAAAAATATCAGCTGTAGCTTGTCTTGAATTCTACAGTCTGTGTCTAAGTGAAACTCTGGAGTTGCTCAGTGTAAAGTCAGCTGAAATTGCTCTGTACCCCGACCGCTAAGGTTTTGAAAATGTCGATAACAACAGCAGCTCATAGTTACCGTGTGCTTGTAATATTGCAAAACATCCCATGACATCATCAGACCTATTTGGCACCGAACCACTTGAGGAGATATTAAGACACGTGGAAGAGGTAGGTTTTAAGAAGGTTGGAGGGGGTGGGTAGTTGTAAGGAGGCCAAAGGGTTTAGAGAAGGGATTGCGGAGCTTAAGCTCAGCTGCAATAGTGGGGTGGTGTAAGTCAGTGACGTGCAAGAGACCAGGATCGGAGGAACGATGGAGATCTCAAATGTTGTTGAGATGCTTCTGTCCTTTATGTTTTGGGCTGTATATCTGTTGCTTAAGCAATGGGCAGGAGTTTCCGGCCTTTCCCACTGGCGGATGTTTTGGTCACTCTGAAGGTGATTTCCCCGCCTTCGGGGGATTCCAGAAGACATAGGAGCAGAATTAGGCCACTCGGCCCATCGAGTTTGCTCCGTCATTCAATCATGACTGATATTTTCCTCAGCCCCATTCTCCTCCCTTTTCCCCATAAGCCCTGATTCCCTTATTAATCAAAAACCTATCTTTCTCTGTCTTAAAGACACTCAATGACCTGGCCTCCACAGCCTTCTGCGGCAGAGAGTTCCACAAATTCGTCACTCTCTGGCTGAAGAAATTCCTCCTCATCTCCGTTTTAAAGCATTGTCCCTTTAGCCTGAGGTTGTGCCCTCTGGTTCTAGTTTTTCCTACTAGTGGAAACATCCTCTCCACGTCCACTCTATCCAGGTCTTGCAGTATCCTGTAAGTTTCAATAGGGACCCTGGCAGTGAGACAGGCGAGCCACACAAACCACCATAGACATTGGTGGAACCAGAAGATCCAGCCAGCGGCCAATGGCGAGTCGTCTCTGCCGCAGAGAAACACGCCATGCAGGGGTCAGAAAATCCTACCCAACACCTTCCCTTTTTATCCTCATAAGAGGAAGTAAATCTATAATGAGGTGGATGAATTACAAAGCCAATAGAATTCAAGTCTAAGCAGAGTTAGGGTTAGTTGCACTCTTGGAAACTTATAAAGTCTGACTCACCCTCTCACTCACTCCAACAACTACATTTCAAACCTCCATCCATTTGGTTGCCATAGAATGAAATTTGGGTTTGTCAGTATTGTTCGTAGAATTCTACAGTGCAGAAGGAGGCCATTTGGCCCATCGAGTCTGCACTGACCACAATCTCACCCAGGCTCTTTCCCCATAACCCCATGTATTTACCCTAGCTAGTCCCCCTGACACTAAGGGGCAATTTTGCATGGCCAATCCACCTAACCTGCATATCTTTGGAGTGTGGGAGGATACCGGAGTACCCGGAGGAAACCCATGCAGACACGGGGAGATCGTGCAAACTCCACACAGATAGTGACCCAAGGCCGGAATTGAACCCGGATCCCTGACACTGTGAGGCAGCAGTGCCAACCACTGTGCCACCGTGTCGTTCAGTGACACCATTGTATACCAGAACTGATTTGTATTTCAGAGAGAGTCTCACTCGTTGGGCGGGAATTTCCAGCCGCACTCGCCTCAAAACCGGAAGATCCTGCCTGAGGTCAGTGGGCAGTGGTCACTGTGGCACTGCTGCCTCACAGTGTCAGGGATCCGGGTTCAATTCCGGCCTTGGGTCACTGTATCTGTGTGGAGTTTGCACGTTCTCCCCGTGTCTACATGGGTTTCCTCCGGGTACTCCGGTATCCTCCCATACTCCAAAGATATGCAGGTTAGGTTATGCATGGTCCGCCCCTGCCTGCTACAATTCCCGTGGCAGGGAGGGGAAAATTCATCATATACCAGAACTGACCATGTGATGGAAAAATCTGGTCTTGCTCACCCTTTGGTGAAGGTCAAAAAGCAGAATGTTATGGGGCCTATGCAAGTGAAGATTAACCTGAAATAACAGACAGACTCCCTTGAAGGTCCGCAATTGATAACATTCTCACTAGCTGCTGCAGAGAAGGCAAGAAATTTTTAATCTGAGCATTTTAACTCCCACGACAACTCCCTCGTAGAGAGTCTCATTCATAAGGGCATTCGACATCTTACAAACAAGTATGTGCAGTTGGACAAAAAGCCCATGCAGTTGAAGAGTGACGTTACTCTGCCTTGTGCCTTGCTGTTGCAGGAAATGGATTGTTAAATGAAACTGGAGGGATTGTTATTGTTGCATTATTTACTCCTGTACCATTTAGCTAACCCTGTTGCTAATGTTCCCCATGCTTTTAGGGCTCTCGAGTGTAGTAATGCCTTTGCAGTATCATTGCTGCATAGGCGATTAGAGGATACTGGAGGGTAAGTTATACTCATGCCAATTGCTTATTGGCCACACATTCTGGGGCCCTTCTTCCAGATTTTTGAGATGACCATCTCCATTGTACTTTTGATCAGAGGTCACGCAAATGAATTGAATGTGCAGGGGTTTTATCAGTGGTAACAGGTATCTGAGGCTCAGAGGTTTCATACACACGAGACTTGCCATGACTGTGCATATGAAATTTAATCAGCAAACCCATTGCTCCACCCGATATTATGGCTCATCCATGCTGTTGCGGAAGAGCTATGCCTCGAGGATTCGTGCTAATTAAAGAGATCCTGGTTGGCGGAGAGGGGGGTGTTGTTCTAGTGTGTATTCACGTCTATTTTTAATAACAAGAGCAAGCACAGCAGACACGCTTTCTGCGAGCATATTTTTGGAGAGCTTACTCAAAGTCATCTCCACCACCTGAGGCCAGGGAACCAGAACCTCAAGATCTGTTGTTGTTGCTTCAAACTCTCTTTCATTTGAGTACTCAGGGGAGGGCTTGTGAGTTTATTAAGGAGAACGGATCTCAAATGGTGGTGGGTAGCGACTGGACTCACTCTTAGAACTGTAATTAAGATGGCCAGTCAGACTTATCAATGAAGGCCTACTCAAGACTGAACGGCTGGCAGCATGAAAATGCATGATGCACCCTATTCATGGATGGGCACAAGGGGGCAAAGGACATAATACCATACATTTTTCCTTTATTTCTCCATCAATATTCCTTTTTAGTTTGGCTGACAACTACAGAGTGGCTTTGGATTGGTACAATATACTGCACTTAAGAAAAACCTGATAGACAAAACACTTTTTAAATTTATTTATCAGCGTCACAAGTAGGCTTACGTTAACATTGCAATGAAGTTACTGTGAAAATCCCCTAGTCGCCACACCCTGATGCCTGTTCGGGTACACTGAGGGAGAATTTTAGCACGGCCAATGCACCTAACCATTCAGACGGTGGGAGGAAACCAGAGCACCCGGAGGAAACCCATGCAGACACAGGGAGAATGTGCAGACTCCGCACAGACAGTGACCCAAGGCAGGAATCGAACCCGAGTCTCTGGTGCTATGAGACTCGAGTTCCATTTCTCACTCATTTCTATGGAGCTGAATTCCTGTTCAGACCTATTCCTCTTCTGAAAAAAAGTACCCACTTACAATCTCAGTTTACTTTTATCCAATAAGGGCACCTTGTCTAATGTAAGTTCCTTTCTTTTGCGACTGAAGTGCATTTCTGCAGTTTCCTTTCTGAATAGAAGATGGCTTATAAACAATATAATTCTGTATACAATATGAACAGGGAACTGCTGAGATGAACATTCTTCCAGTGGAACGCTGCTTAACACTGATTGTGTTCATGAACAATGGAATTGAAACTACACGCTGGAGTATTAGTAACAAAAAGTTGTGCTTTCACATACAATTTTTCCTCCGACTGTGTATCAGCTTGCATCAGAATTCTGAAGGTTGTTCTTTAAACCCCACTCCAGAATATGAACTGATAATCCTGGCTGACACTTTGCTGCAGCACTGAGGGAGTACTGCATTGTCGGAGATGCCCCTTTTTCAATTGAGATGTTAAACAAAGACCCTTTTTTTGACTGCTAAGGAAGGCACAGAAGATCCCATAGTATTACTTGAAGAGAAGCACCGAGCTCTCCAGTGTCCTGGCCAACATCCACCCCTAGGAGCACCAATCAGAAAAAAAACAGATGAACTGTCATTTCTTTTTCAACAACTGTTTGAAGGACTTTGATGAATGATCATGAGATGCCATTTGGCATGTATAACAGTAACAACACTTCAAAGGTAATCCCTTGACTGTAATGGCCTTTGGGATGTCCTGAAAATATATAAAATCTTTAAGACCATGTGAACAGGAATAGGTCATTTAGCCCCTTGAGCTTGTGACACCATCCAGTTTGATCATGGCTGATCTTAACCTCAATCCAGTTGCCTTGGTTTTGTACTCTTACAGAGCAAAACTCTCAGTATTCAGATTTTCAATTGACGTATAGTTTCATCGATGTTTTGGGGGAGTGATTTCCAGGGTTCCATTAAAGAGATTAAAATAGAAACAAAGATTTTTTTTTTCTATTTTACTGACGGCTTGTATCTTTATTTTTCTCTTAACTCCTCCATTGCCTCTAAGTTGTAAAACTATTTGCCGCACATTCGGTACCGGATGAGCAGAAACTTCCTTGAGTTAAATATTGGGAAGACCGACACTATTGGATTTTCACGGAGTTGTGGATTCAGAAGTCCCGCCTCTATTTTCAACAAATCTCATTTTTGCCGAAAGGGGGTGAGGTGTGACTTACACATGAAGGGAAACCTGAATCCAGCAGGCCCATTTAAACTCAGTGCTGAGTTCAAACAGACCCCATTTTCACTGTAGAAAGAACCTTAACCTGTAGTCTGGGAACCACAATTTCATGGAGGAGATGTAAGCACTCGTAGAACAGTCATGTTAAATCTGCAATCCTGTAAAAATAAGCACCAATTTGCTTGAGTCAGTGAGAGTTGAAAACAAACTTAAGCTGTGAAGGTATTTAAATCCCCAGCCCTTTAAGAGTTTGGATACAACAGCCTGCCTATGTCAATGAGTTGAATAAGATCTGTTCTAGTAGTTATAATAGCTGTTTGTTGCCATTACCCCAAAATCTAGCGTTATATGATTATTGATGGTTGGCTGCTTTCCAAACCTACAAACATCCCAGCATAGTGTTGTAAGTTCATAGATTGACAGTTAAAAAAGGTTATTATAGGATCAGCTTTCTTTGATGTGGAGTTATGAATATAAGACTGTTTGTTTTGATTGGGGATTAAATACATGAGAGACTTTTAAAGTTTTGAATGGGCTGTCATGAATGAGAGTGTTTTTTTTATCGTGAAAGCTGTAATAAATATTAAGATTTTTATTTTATTTCATCTCAACTTGGCTCTCGAGGCATGCCCATTATTGATAGTGGATGATTTGGTGTGGAGGATGTAAGGGTAAAAGGTGATGATTGGGAGGCCTGGGTTGGCTTGAATCAGCATTAAATTGGCATGGAGGATATGAGGAACCATGGGAGAATGTGGGAGGGGGGTGGGGGGAAGGTGAGGGGAGAGTGGGGTGATGAGATGGTATGGATGGGACTTGGGAGCAAGGGGGTGTGAGGGCTGGGGATGAGAGGACCTGATATTTAGCAAAAGTTCTAGAGAACTAAGCTAGACCCATTAAACAGCTAAACAGGCAACTTCGGCACTCAGAGAGTTGGGCCCTTAGCATTCAGAGATGGTGGGCCCAACTCCAACCTGTACCCTACTCCCAAAGTGAAAATCATACCACATGCGTCAGGCCGAGAAACCTCTCAATTTGAACTGCCCACTTTGACCCACTGTCTTCAGCCCCCACTACAAACTCCGTTCCCCAGTCACTGACTCCGTCCCTCTGTTCAGAAACGGTCTGAGACAGAACTGGACAATCTTGGTGATGTATTTGACCCCAAGATGAGCTGCCAACCACATATCCATGCCATCACAAAAACCACTTATTTCCACCCTTGTAATATTGCCCAACTCCACTCCAGCCTCAGCTCGTTTGCTGCTTAAACTCTTATCCATGCCTTTGGTACCTCTGGACTTGACTATTAGAACACAACCCCCACCCCGGGTAGCCTATCGCTATAAGCTTGAGGTAATCCAGAATCACGTTCTAACTTGCATCAAGTTCTGTTCCCCTATCACCTCTGTGCTTGTTGACCTACATTAGCTTCCTGTTAAACAACGGCTCAAGTTTAAAATTCTCATTTCAGAATTCCCCACAACCATGACACTCCCTAGCTCTGTAATCTCCACTGCAGCAACACTCTCTGAGATATGCACCCCCCTCCCCCCCATCCCCCCGGCCAACCCCACTCCCCGCACCTGCCCGCCCTATCTAATTGGGCATTCTGGATTTCAATCACTTCACCATTGCCACAGTAAGAAGTCTCACAACACCAGGTTAAAGTCCAGCAGGTTTATTTGGTAGCACGAGCTTTCGGAGCACTGCCCCTTCATCAGGTGAGAGTGACACTCAATGCCAATGGCTAAATTACTTTTCAGCTAACACAAGTTTCTTTTGTAACACGTCCCCAGTTGCCTGTAAAAAGAAACTCAAATTGAAATATATTTATAATAAAATGATGTTAGCTAAAAGCAGAAAAGTAATCCTGAGGTGCTATTGGAGATGGGGTCATTGGGAATGTCACTACTCACATGGGTCTTCTAGGGGCGGCACGGTGGCACACTGGTTAGCATTGCTGCCTCACAGCACCAGGGACCTGGGTTCGATTCCCACTTGGATCACTGTCTGTGTGGAGTCTGCACGTTCTCCCTGAGTCTGCGTGGGTTTCCCCCAGTTTCCTCCCACATTCTGAAAGACGTACTGGTGAGGTGCGTTGGCCATGCTAAATTCTCCCTCAGTGTACCCGAACAGGTGCCGGAGTGTGGCAACTGGGGGATTTTCACAGTAACTTCATTGCAGTGTTAATGTAAACTTACTTGTGACACTAACTTATACAATGGAGATACCAGTTCACAAAATGAGTACTGAGACTTACCAAACAAAGAGTACAAAAATTGAAGTGTGGAGCGGGCTGTCTCAAATTTATGGCCAGTAAGACTTTACTTATCATATTTAAACCAACGCGATGGACTGTGCATTTAAATCAATGTACACAGGGTCCCACTTTAATTTGTCTGAAACACTGAGAGGAGCAAACGCACTTGAATCTGCTGGAATATTGTGCTACAGATGTTTATATTTTACACTGTCTTATCTGAGTTCACCCAACTGACCCTTTCCACAATGGATCCCTCCATTGGTATAAGACCCTTAATCCAGGTGGTCGGGGGGATAAACAAACTCACTTATAGCGGGCGACCTGATTGGTATGCTAGACGCAGCTGGGTCAAGCTTAGAGCTTCTGAATACAAACCGGCTTCTGTAATTCATTTTCCTTTACCTGCTGCTCCGAGGATCAGGAGGTTTAGTGAATGGAGTTATTGATGGGTACAATGGTCGCTTGAGCAGCTCCAGGCCGCAATTTACTTCAAGTAATATGGGGCCTAAACACTAACACATGTAAGTCTGACAATTAACAAAACACAAAAATAAGAGAGAGTAGGTTTAGATTTTAGAGAATTTAAACCAGACCGTTCCCCAACATCTTTAATTTCATTCTCTCCACACTGGAGGCTTGTCACTCACGCCCCCTGTCAGCCATGCTGCTGCCCAGGCCATTCTGGGTGAAAGGCGGCGCCTCCGACAGTGTAGCACCTCCTTAGTGCTGCCATGGAGTATCAGCTCTAGAGTGGGATTTGAACCCGCAACCTTCTGGCTCCAAGTTGAGAGTGTTACCCACGGAGCCATGGCTGGCATTATCAACCAGCGATGCTCCAAGGTCGATCCCTAGACCCATGCCCTTGGCCAGAAAGAATGGGAGGAGTGCAAGAGTTGCTGCTTTTCTTAAGAAGGAAATTCTGCCAGGGTTCTCATCCCTCACACTCTCCAATGGCAGCCCCACCCTGCATCCCCCTCCCCCACCATTCCATGTTGTAAAATGGGCTTGTGTGGGGTGTTTGGTGGGAAAAGATTCAGCCCAGTCTGCTTTGCATTTTCTTCGATCCTTGCTGAGACTTCTCTTCTCCCCTTTTCCGGAAGCTGTCGCCTCCTTGCCAGATTCTGACTCCTGGCCAGATGTGTCCCTGAGTCTTGCTTGGAGCCCATTAAATGTTATGCTAACAATGATAGTATTAACCGCTGCTAAGCAGGCCTTGTCGAAATATACGCAATGGGAAAGGACAGGACCAAGCTGTGATTCCTCCTATAGTCAAATAGGTTTCTGATACCTGCACTCTGGACCCAGAGATGAGGAATGACCTATTTTTGAGGCAAAATTTGGCTTCTGTATAATTGTCTGAAAACACTTCTGTGAAGCAGCTAGGGACTGTTAATCATGTTAAAGGTGCCATATAAATGCAGGTCCTTGTTGTTGTTGTTGGATATCTAATGCCCCAAATCCAGATGAATTTGCACTAAAAGTTCTCAGAGCAGATACACCACAAAGACCAGTGTCTTCCAGTGCCTCATGTGCGGAGCTGCCAGCAGATTTGTTAAAAATGTTTTCACGATTCGTGGAATCGTGGGCAGCAGGGATGGCAAAAGCCATGGTAGTCGCCTCGGAGAGGTGGCGAGGCTGGAGAAACCGGAGATTGTTCTCCCTGGAGCGGGGTAGGTTAAAGGAGAGAATTAGCGGAGGTGTTCCAAATTGAGAAGGGTTCCGACTGTGCAGAAGCTGGCAGGTGGATCAGTAACCAGAGGACACAGATTCAAGGTAATTGGCAAAGGAGCCAGAGGGCAAGGAGGGAAGTTTGTTTTTACACAGCGAGTTGTTATGATGTAGAATGCAGTGCCAGAATGGCTGCTGGAGACAGATTCAATGGTAACATTCAAAACGGAGTTGGATACGTATTTGAAAAATAAATATTTTCAAGGCCTCCCCTTCGAGAAAGGGCAGGAGAATGGGGCTAATAGGAAATTTCTTTCAAAGATGCGGTACAGACCTGATGCACTAAACATTCTCCCGTGCGGTACAATTCTCTGATTGTCTAACTCTGTCATGGAAGATACAGGAACAGATGTTTTTTTTAAATCCAATATGAGATTTGTTGAAATGAAATGGGCCACTTTTAAGCTCTGAAAGACGGCAGATAGAAAAGTTCACCTTTGAAGCCTTGGAGGGAAAAAGAAATGTCGGTGACATTCTTCCCCTATTCTGTGCTGCGGAAGGCTCGATGAAATGTTTAGCCTTGTGTTAATTTGTGTGGCAGCTTAAAGCCCAACAGACTAATGCGGTGTCAATGTAAAATGCATCACACAGTGTAATTACTGACTGCCACCACAGTTGGAAATGGAAGGCGATTGAAGGGCCAGTTCCCCGTGAAATCTCTGCTTAGTTCTGGTCCTGTTAATAAGCCGCGTACCAAGGCTATTGGTTTATTTAGGAGTACAGGTCGTTCGATTTTTTTTTTTGATACAGATTTTGTTTGCATGGGGTATCCATGACATTAAAGCAGCCATGAGTTGCATTCACTTTAGATACCAGTCACTCCATCCTTACCGCAGTTTGCTTGTATCAATTTGGCATTAATCTGCTTCAAGTCTGACCGTTTTGGCTATTGAGGTAAATGTGGAGCATTGTTGATGCCAGTTTGAGCAGGGACATAGCCTAATAGTGGGGAAGAATCGCTCACACTTTCCAAGTGGAGGGCAATGGGGTGCCGCTGTGTCTTGCCACTGATCTGTTGCACAATGTCCAGCACTTCTTTACTATTCCTGCCTTTGTTTGAGACTCCACTGTTCCCATCTCCTGTTCTCTCTCAAGTTGCAACTTGTTTGGCAAGCCAGAGATTGATATCTCCCTTCAGGTATTCATCCAATTCTCTTTTGAGAGTTACCATTGCATCTGGTTCCACCAGATTTTTAAGCAGCACCTTCCAGATCATTGCAACTTGCCGATTAAAGAAAACAATTCTCCTAGTGGTATTATCACTGGACTACCAATCCAGAAACTCAGCTAATGTTGTGGGGACCCGGGTTCGAATCCCATCACGGCAGATGATGGAATTTGAATTCAATTTTTAAAAATCTGGAATTAAGAATCTACTGATGACCATGAAATCAGTGTTGATTGTCAGAAAAACCCATCAGGTTCATTAATGTCCTTTAGGGAAGGAAATCTGCCATCCTTACCTGGTCTGGCCTACATGTGACTCCAGAGCCACAGCAATGTGGCTGATTCTCAACTGTCCTCTGAAATGGCCGAGCAAACCACGCAGTTCAAGGACAATTAGGGATGGGCAATAAATGCTGGCCTAGCCAGTAACACCCATGTCCCATGGATGAATAAAAAGAAAATCTCACCTCTGGCCCTTTTGCCTATTGTCTTAAATCTAGGTTGTCTGGAAACAATTTATCCTCCTTCACTCCATCAAGGCCCTTAAAGACTTTAAACCTCTCTATTAAACCTTCCCACTTCTCTGAGGACAACAATCCCAGTTTCCCTATATAACTGAAACAGTGCATCCCTGGTACCATGACGATAAATCTCCTCTGCACCCTCCCCCAAGACCTTGACTTTTTTGCTAGCGCGAAGGGGAAACAAAGTTTGGTGTTATAGAAGTCATAGAAACCCTACAGTGCAGAAAGAGGCCATTCGGCCCATCGAGCCTGCACCGACCTCAATCCCACTCAGGCCCTACCCCCATATCCCTACATATTTACCCGCTAATCCCTTTAACCGATGCATCTCAGGACATTAAGGGGCAATTTTAGCATGGCCAATCAACCTACCCCGCACATCTTTGGACTACATTGTGGAGAGGTAGAAGAAAACGGGGGGGAGCACAGGGAAGAAGTGAGAGGCGGGGGAGGGGGGGGGGGGGGCGGGGGAAGAAAGAGGAAGACTTATGCCAGGACTAATTGGAAAAAGAATTGAGGCTTTTTTATCATCCTCTCCTACTGGGTTACAAGGCCACGATTGGCCTTTTGCCCCTGGTGGGTCATCATCGTGACTAACCTGGAGGTTCAGAAAGGAATTCAAACAAATGTTGAACTCAGATTGAATGAAATCTCTTGGAATTCAGGGGGCCGGACTCCCCGGTCCCGCCCGCCGCTGGGATTCTCTGCCCACGGCAGTGAACGGAGATTTGGCTGAGCACCACAATTCTTTATTCGCGCTGGCAGCGACGGCGGGCTGCGAACAGTTGGAGAATTCTGGCCAGTGAAGCTATTTTTCCATGTGATCCCCTGATTCACATTTGGGACAGTGAGTCTGAATTTGGATCAATGCTTTCAAGTGTCCAATGAATCTTCCACATTTCATGAAGCTTCTGTTGACAATGCTTGTTGGCAGTCAATGTAAATTATGCTCAACTATAGTTCGGGAGGAGGTCTTGTGGCGCGGGAGGTAGCATCTCTACCTCTGGGCCAGAATCTCGAGGTTCTGGCTATGGAAGGTGAGTTCATAACATGGCCAAACAGATTGACTATCTGCCTGTAAATCCTTCCAAGGTACCTGATGGCAGGCGGTTAGTGCGGAAAAGTTTCTTGGTCAGCCACACTGCAGAAGATGGCAACAGACCACTGGCGTCCTTTGCCAAGCATAATGATAGACCAATCCAATGGAAGTCAATGGTCGCCAATGCCCTCTTAGGGCCTTGTACCTGGAGGAGGAACAGGAGGTAGTTGGGGAAGCTGTCACTATCTCAATGATGGAGTGTCTGTGCAGGGAGTGAAGGGTCGATAAGCTCAAACCCTCCTGGTCTAAATCAGAGAGGCAGTTGGCTGTCCCAATTGAACTCAGTCTCCTTGGGTTAAGCAGGGGGATTTTAAAGAAAAAAGTCAGCCAAGGGGTTTCACAATCTGTTGACCCTAGTTTTGTGCACAGGTATATTCGAGAGGCCAGGCCTTACCCTGGCTGCAATTCCTTCCTGGGTGAACAGTCTGCAGATGCTGAGGGAGCGGGGCGGGGGTGGGTGAGATGGGCAGGGAGTTGAATTCAATGCAAGACATGCATCAGGAATATAGTCGACCATTTGTCATTACTGCCTTTTCTGTCAGATTTACAGGCCTTTGAGTGGAATGTAATACTATTGGCTGATTCATTAGCGCAAACTTTACACCATTGGTTGAGACCAGTTTCAAGCCTTAGCTGCCAGGTACCAGGCCGCTGCCATCCCCAGTGGACTGTCCCAGAATGGACAGCTGTCCATCAGAGAGAAGGACGGAGTAAATAATTGACCCATGTGGAGCAGGCTCGAAGGGCTGAATGGCCTACTCCTGCACCTATTTTTTTATGTTTCAAAGCGACTTCATAATCATGAGGTGTATGGCGTAATAATTGTGCTTTGGTGGTTAATACGTTCTACAAATAATAAATAAAATAGTATTTTTAAGAGTGAGAAGATGACCACTGAATATTGTCTTTGTGAACCGCAAAATGTTACCACGAAACTGCACTTGGGTGAACAGATCTCCACAGCATTGAGGGGAAAAGAGGAAGATTGACTGATACACCTTGGTAGAGATAACACTTGTACAGTGAGGATGACCAATGCATGATCCACCTATGAGCAGTCTGAGAGGGACGGACATTGTACAAGCGATGAAATTGTGCTTATTCAGCGACCAGTAGATCTTCGGTGGGTGGGATTTTCCAGCCCATTCCTGCTGGCAGGCTCTTCCAGTCCTATCAATGGCGACCCCCCACCATGGGCTACCCGGTGGTGGAGGGTGTGAACAATGGTAAACCCCGTTGACAATGATGAGACCAGAAGATGCCACCACCATGGCAGGCCATCTCTGCCACCTCAAAACATGCCACGGGAGAGGAGGAAAATCACACTCGTCGTAACTAGAGTTAAAATTGAATATCCTTGGAATCAGTGCATTTTAATCCATTTCCCAGAGGAAGTCTTGTGGCACGGTGGTAGCGCCCCTACTTCTGGACCAGGAGCTCTGGGTTCGAGTCCAACGTCAGGACTTGTTGGTCATGGAAGGAGCATTCAATGCAGTTCAACGGGTTGATAATCAGCTTGGAAATCCTTCCACCACTTCCCCCACTATTCCTCAAAGGGAAAAACATTGTGGCTGGAATTTTCCCATCCCGCCCGCCATGGGAATTGTAGCGGGTGGGACAGAAAATTCGGTGCACCTTGGAAAGATCCATTGGCCCCGGGTGGGAATTTCCAGCCTTGGGGCGAGAGCGGACGGAAAATTCCGCCGTATGTGTGCGAAGATGCACTAAAAAAAAAAAATCTGCAATCCCAATTTTCATGCACACATTTAAACCCACAACTTAGACATTCATCTGTCTGGGCATGTATGTTCATGACGACACCTTTCCCGCTACACGCAGAGACGTTTATATACAGACTCAAAGACATTTATACACAACACAGAACACATGTATAACCGCAGCACATTGAAATTCTCAACAAACATGCATCTCTATATGCACACATTTGTACACAACCCATCCAGCATGCAACAGACCCACACGCTTGCTTAACATCAATCATATACTACATACAAAACAGGCACCACATACATGTGCACCTCCTTCCCACATCACCTTGTGCTGTGAGCTATTTCAGAGTGCTACTTTCTGATCAGGCAGCAATATAGAAAGCAACTACGGAGGCGTATAAGCAAATCACGCCAGCATCCCTCACCATCCTCATCCAAGACGGAGTTCTCTGTCACCTTCGAGCATTCTATCCTGTGGTTGTGCTGTGTGTCACTCTGACATTCCCCCAACCCCCCCTACCAATCCCGAAAGCTGGCAGGACTCCTTGGAACCTGTTCCGCACTGAACACACACGAGAAACACGCACTCGGTTTGGGAGACTGTCAAAGTGCTACTGGAGGGCAGTAAATTTGTAACGTTGTAAGAATTTTGCAATGTGCTGTAGAATTTTCCACATTAAAAAAAATTGAAACCCTTTACTGAGCAGGTTCGATCTGCCGCAGCAAGTTGGAAGGTGGCTGAAGCATGAACGAAAATATGTGTCTTGTTTGATGGGAAGTTACGGAGTCGAGGGCCAGACAGAAAAGAGAGTGGATGCATTAATCTTGGCGAGAAAAGGACTTTGAAATTGGGGTTGATAATACAACTGTCGGGGTTTTGTAACCTGCAGAAACTGAAACAATTGTCACTTCAACAATCCTGATGTGGAAACAGATGGTTTGTTGATCCAATGTTAGCGTGGGAGACTTCCACATGTGATTTTCACCATTTGGTAGTAATTAGTTTATTGAATAAATTAACATCAAGTACAGTATACTTAAGGCATTATTTGTAATTATCTTCCCCAAGTCCCAAATACTTCTGAAGGAAAGAATCAAACAATCTTTTTGAAGAAACAAAAAAAGCACGTTTGATTTTTCTTTTACCTTAAGCACTTAAAAATTGGCAAACACCAGCAAAATAAGAAATGTACAAAAGATCAACTGCAGAAGGGAGAATGTGAGGGGTTGAACTTGCTGCAAGAATTGACTGCAAGGGTAGCCTATCTTGCAAACACAATTCTCCTTGCTCACTGTGCTGGTGTGTGCCCTTGGAGAAGGGGGGATCGGCTGGTAGGGGTCGGGGGTGGGTGGGGGGGTAGGAGGGTATGGAGGTTAGGGGTCAGGAGGAGTGTGTAGGGGTCAGGGGGAGCGGCACAGGAAATATGCACATGTTGTACCTCATGTGCTTGTGTGTCCAGCTTAAGGAACCTGTGTTCAACAACTGCAAATCGTACAGATCTTTTGAAAAGAAAATCAATGCTGCTTTTTGTTGTGTCGTAGAATCATAGAATCCCTACAGTGCAGCAGGAGGCCATTTGGCCCATCGAGTCTGCCCTGATCACAATCCCACCCAGGCCCTATCCCCATAACCCCATGCATTTACCCTAGCTAGTCCCCCTGACGCTAAGGGCAATTTAGCGTGGCCAATCCACCTAACCCTGTCATTTCTGCTGATTAACCTTTTCTGTGACTGGTCCCCGCCCCATATCATGACTAATAACGTCATTGTTTGGAGGCTTTTTGAACCATCAAATTCCTACAGTGCAGAAGGTAGCCATTCGGCCCATTGAGTCTGCACCAACTCTCTGACAGAGCATTTTACCGAGGCCCATCCTCCCGTCCTATCCCTGTAACCCACATATTTACACCTCTAATCCCCCTAACCTGCACATCCTTGGACATTAGGGGGCAATTTAACATGGTCAATGCACCTAACCCGCACATCTTTGGACGGTGGAGGAAACCGGAGCACCCAGAGGAAACCCACGCAGACACGGGGAAAATGTGCAAACTCTACACAGACAGTGACCCAAGCCGAGAATCAAACCCAGGTCCCTGGCGCTGGAAGCTCATTAGCCAATGTGAGAGGACAGAGAGACCCAACTTTAATGCCTCATCTAAATAAATAGCACAACCAACAGGGCAGCACTCCCTCAGTACTGCACTGGGATTGGCAGCTGAGATCATATCATAGAATCCCTACAGTGCAGAAGGAGGCCATTTGGCCCAATTGAGTCTGCACCGACCACAATCCCACCCATTCCTATCCCCGTAGCCCCCTATATTTACCCTGCTTCCTGCTAGTCCCCCTGACACTAAAGGGCAATTTACCATGGCCAATCAACTTAATCTGCACATCTTTGGACTGTGGGAGGAAATCGGAGCACCCGGAGGAAACCCATGCAGACACGGGGAGAACGTGCAGACTCCACACAGACAGTGATCCAAGCTGGGAATCGAACCCAGGTCCCTGGTGCTGTGAGGCAGCAGTGCTAACCACTGTGCCACCGTGCCGCCCACTCATATGTTCAAGTCTTTGACGATGTAAATAGGAAGGGAATAATGTTCCTGTGAGTGTCGTGTCTTTGATGCCAGATGAAAGTGCACTTTGTTGCAGATTTGAACAGGTTGGAGGTGAGCAATATTTCACGATGGAAGACTGGAGGATTGTTGTGGTTAAACTGCTGATCATACACTCTAGTCAAAGGCAGCCCCAAATTTCAGTGTAGAGAAGGGGTCAGTGGGAGGTGTCTGGATTCCCCCAGTGTTATCCATGAAGGGATGAAGCCACGATAGCTGCTGCTGCAGCATTCACGAGAGCTGGTCTGACTGCCTTTGGTCTGAATATCTGCATTCCCTATGTGCCACATACTGTCAGGGCAACCATTGAATCAGAGCATTCCTCAGATGGGAGATTGCAGTCCAGGTAAATGTTAGACTCTTCCATGCCACACAAACCACCTTCCACTCACGAATAGCAGGAGGCAAAGGATCACGCCAGCTCCTTCTGCCATTACATCAAATTATTCTCAAACCGGGCTGGCTATCATCTCCGCCGTTTTGCAAATCAGAATGAACTGTGTGTGTGCAGGGGACCCCTTTCAAACGGCCATATTCAGTGCTTCTGTCCTACGATTCCCCTACAAGAATCAGTATCCAATACTCCCACTCGGTGAAAGTAAGTGTGTTGATGGTAGGAGCTGAGATAATGATGGCTCCTTTGGTTCTGTTGATGAGAGACTGTTTTTTTTTCTCCTTCAGTATTTTTCAGAGCAGATGGTGTGTTATGAGTAAGTCGGCACACTCATCCTAATGGGTGCTGCACTGCCACTACGTGCTGTATCCTGCACTGTGTGCGGACGCAGTCATGGAACATGCAGTGTGAATAGAATACCTGAAAATATGCTACCACCCCATGAGTTCTGTAGACTTCTGCAGCCTCCAAAGACCTCACACCTTGCAAACGCTTCTGCCAGAAAAGCTCCTGATGACCTCCACATGGGGTGTTCTCTGCTGTTGCGTTCAGCCTTCTGCTGCAGTTTGCACCCTGTAGTTAAAAGCTAGTCATTTTCCTTTAAACATAAGAGACATGGTGATTTGGACAATAGAAATTCATTGCTGTGGAATATTGTCAGCGTCTTCATAACGGAATTAATGTGATTTGCATAGCCTTGGCTGCCACAGTTCGAATATGTATTCATATTAATATTTCTCGGTGTGCGGTGTTTAAGATGATTAAAGGATTTAATCGGGTGGATAGAGAAAAATTATTTCCTCTGGCGGGGGAGGTCCAGAACACGGGGGCGTAAATCTTAAAATTAGAGCTAGGCTGTTCTGGAGCACGTCTTCACACCAAGTGTAGCGGAAACCTGGAAAAGTTTGTGAATATTAGAGGTTTATTTCTTTCAAGCTTGCGATCGATGGACATTTGTTGGAAGACGGTGTCAAGATGAAATTGAGGCACAGATCCACCACCAGCTGGTTGAATGGACTCGGGGAGTTGAATGGAAATTCCTTGCCCGCCTTCCTTTGAGTCTAGCGTTTGATGCAAAATGTTATATAACTGCAGCAGTGCAGCCAAGCCTGCGTATGAATCTTCTAAAAGTGAAAGGAGGGAAAACTTTTTATTCGCCAATGTTTAGGGAGGTGAAACAAAGAGGACTGTTACTAAGCCTCCTTCTGTGCGGGGGGAAAGAACCTCATCATCACAGGAGATAGTTGATGCCAAAACATTGAATGTATTCAAGAGGTGGCTGGATATAGTACTTTGGGCAAATGGGATCAAAGGTTATGGGGAGAAAGCAGGATTAGGCTACTGAGTTGAATGATCAGCCATGATCATAATAAATGGTAAACAGGCTCGAAGGGCCAAATGGCCTCCTCTTCCTCCTATCTTCTATGTTTCTACTACATCCCTGTCAAATATTGCTGAGTTATATGACCTGCACTGGTACTGCGGCAATATTTGTGTCCACTTCTTCTTCAATTATATTCTCAATTTGTGGTTGACAAAAATGTTGCCACATTTATGCCCTCCTCCCACAATCTTTCCTTCCTTGGGGCCACGAGTAAACGGGAAGTGGGCACCCCACGTTTAGATTTTAGCAAGGATTTTGAAGCTGTACCACGCAGGAGCAGAAAGGGGTGCAGCAGACGAAGGGAATAAGACGAAGGGAGTAAGAATTTGGTGGTGACATGTCACTAGGAGAAGCCCAAAGGCCCAGAGTTTGAATACTAGGATGTAGAGGAGAAGGCAATCATAGGCTGTCAGCAGTAGTCACAGAGGAAGATAGAGCAGCCAAAGGAGGTGGGAGACGATGGTGGTGAAGAGACTCTGGGGCCCCGCACAGGTCAGAGGATGTGACCCTTTAAGGAAGTTGAAACTTGTGTTGGGTCGAGGCATGGAGGCTGGAGAAAGGGTATTGGTGATATTAGATGTTGGGCTCTTGAGCGGACAGAGTTTCAATGGCTGAAGACAAGCAGTGGATCAGGGGAAGGAAACTGAGTTTGGGTGGAGGAGCCCTGAGTTGTCCCCAGCGAAGAAAAGGGTAGCAGCATCTATCCCCTTGCAACTGAGGCTTAGGTACATATCGCGACCTGGCAGTCTAGCTACAAGACAAGAAACATCTCCCTCTTCAGAATGCCAGAATGGTTGTAATTTATCAAAATTCACTGGACTCTGGGGAAGTGCCAGCTGATTGGAAAACAGCTAATGTGATGCCACTGTTTAAAAAGGAGGTAGACAAAAGGCGGGTAACTACAGGCTGGTTAGCTTAACGTCCGTAGTTGGGAAATTGCTGGAATCCATCATTAAAGAAGAACTAGCAGGACACCTGGAAAAAAATAGTTTGATCAAGCAGACGCAGCATGGATTCATGAAGGGAAAGTCGTGTTTGACGAATTTACTGGATTTTTATGAAGATGTAACGAGTGCAGTTGACAGAGGGGAACCGGTGGATGTGGTGTTTTTAGATTTCCAGAAGGCGTTCGATAAGGTGCCTCACAAAAGGTTGCTGCAGAAGATTAGGGTACCCGGAACTGGGGGTAAAGTGTTAGCGTGGATTAAGGATTGGCTATCTAACAGGAAGCAGAGAGTTGGAATAAATGGGTGCTTTTCCGGTTGGCAGTTGGTGACCAGTGGCGTGCCGCAGGGATCGGTGCTGGGGCCTCAACTGTTTACCATATACATAGACGATCTGGAGGAGGGGACCGAGCGTAGGGTAACAAACTTTGCGGACGACACAAAGATAAGTGGGAATTGCATGGAGGATGCGGAATGTCTGCAGGGAGATTTGGATAGGCTAAGTGAGTGGGCGAGGATCTGGCAGATGGAGTATAATGTTGACAAGTGTGAGGTTATCCACTTTGGAAGGAATAATAGTAAAATGGACTATTAGTTAAATGGTGAAAAATTACAACATGCTACTGTGCAGAGGGACCTGGGGGTCCTTGTGCATGAATCGCAAAAACTCAGTTTGCAGGTGCAGCAGGTGATCAAGAAGGCAAATGGAATGTTGGCCTTTATCGCGAAGGGGATGGAGTATAAAAGCAGGGAGGTCTTGCTGCAATTGTATAAGGTACTGGTGAGGCCGCAACTAGAGTACTGTGTGCAATTTTGGTCCCCTTATTTGTGGAAGGATATATTGGCCTTGGAGGGAGTACAGAGAAGGTTCACCAGGTTGATACCGGAGATGAGGGGGTTAGCTTATGAGGAGAGATTGAGTAGATTGGGCTTGTACTCGTTGGAGTTTAGAAGGCTGAGGGGAGATCTTATAGAGACATATAAGATAATGAAGGGGCTAGACAGGGTAGAGGCAGAGAGATTCTTTCCACTTAGAAAGGAAACAAGAACTAGAGGACACAGCCTCAAAATAAGGGGGAGTCAGTTTAGAACAGAGTTGAGGAGGAACTTCTTCTCTCAGAGGGTAGTGAATCTCCGGAATTCTCTGCCCATTGAATCAGTGGAGGCTACCTCGTTAAATATGTTTAAGTCACAGGTAGATAGATTTCTGATCAATAAGGGAATTAATGGTTATGGGGAGAGGGCGGGTAAGTGGAACTAAACCACTATCAGATCAGCCATGATCTTATTGAATGGGGGGGCAGGCTCGAGGGGCTAGATGGCCTACTCCTGCTCCTATTTCTTATGTTCTTATGTTCTTATAACCTCTCTTGGCAACACTGAATGGACCAGACCTAGGAAGGTGGGTGTTATGGTGGTGTCATACTGGTTGGGGGAGGTCCTCACACAGCCATTAGAAACAGAATCCTGTCCATAGAAGTGTCATTTAGTCTAAAGTGTTTTATACTGATAGTGGCAACATGTTTGAAATTCGACTGCTTTGAGGGGCAGTGGAGGGGGTTAGTGTCAATAATTTCAAGCGGGAATTGGACAGACATTTGACAGAAAAAGTGATTGTGAGGCATGAGAGAGGCGTAGAACTTGACCAATGGGCCATAGTGGTCTGTTGCTGTCCTGGTCAATCTTGCTGCATACAAATCATGGGCAGGGAAAGAATGCCATTAGGATTGAACTGTTTCAATAGGATGGACATAGAAAACCAATACTTGGTAAAAGCTAAAGTGGCCATAGTCCCAGAGGGACATTTCTGTCAAATGTCTCTCCAATTCCTGCTTGAATTTATTGACGTTAGCCCTCCAGCCCTTTGAGGGAGAGAGCTGACTAATGGTGATTTTAGGGTCGCCATACCTCAGGTGAGGGGCAAGGTTGAGAAGGTAGTGCCTTCATGAATAACCTCAGCCAGTGCAGGAATTGAACCAAATAGCTGGCATCGCTCTGCATCATTAACCAGCCGTTAAGCCAACTGAGCTAAAATTTGTAAGCAAGGGGTGAAAAATTTGGAAAATTCTTCAGCGATTGTCTTGGGCAATCAAAACCAGTCCAGGCAAATGTGCCAGCTCTGCCTTCCACTATTAAGTGCCTGAGTCATATTTGGTGATGGGCGTGCCAGGTTGTGCTTTGCTTCATGCAGTTGGCATCCTGCCATTGCTTATACCAATTGGTTACCGTACCGTAGTTGTTCGAGAGAGGTTGGGCCATCACCATTGCGGGTGTGTGAGATAGAACTGTCTGTTCACTGTTAAAAGAAAAGAACTCCAGAAATGAAAACGTGCATTCCTACATTTCTGTTAACAGCGCAGGAATGTTGGGAAGATGCAGGGGAAAGAACAATTTTATCACTCAGCCAGCCAGCCCGGTGCCATAAACTCCCTACAATGCAGAAGGAGGCCATTCAGCCCATCGAGTCTGCACCGACTCTCTGAGAGGGTATCTTACTCAGTCCCTCTCCCCTTCCCTATCCCAGTAACCCCACACATTTAACATGGCCAATCAATCTAGCCTTGACATTTTTTGACACTAAAGGGCAATTTAGCATGGCCAATTCACCTAACCTACATATCTTTGGACTGTGGGAAGAAACCGGAGCACCCGGAGGAAGCCCATACAGACGTGGGGGGAGAACGTGCAAACTCCACACAGACAGTGACCCGAGGCTGGAATCAAACCCGGGTCCCTGGTGCTGTGAGACAGCGGTGATAACCACTGTGCCACAGTAGACAGTAACATTGGAATCACAGCCTTCTAGATACTGCAGCATCTAAAAGCTTGTTGCGTTATTCCCTGCACATGCCCCGTTTTTGCCACTCTACGACTGGTGGCCGTGCCCTCAGCTGTCAAGGCTGAAAGCCCTTCCCTAACCTTCTCACAGTCTTTGCACCCTGATTTTAACATGTTCCATAACACTTCCACCAAGTATTTGGTCACCTAATCTAATGGCTCGCTCTGTTGGCCGGTGTCACATTTTGTTTCATTCTGGTCCCTCAAATCGTTTCGCTACATCAAAGGAGCTACATGAATGCTATTCCTTGTTGTTGCTTTTGTGATTTTGTGTGGGTTTTCCGTGCCGCGATTTTGCACCCTCCACCTTTGCCTTGTAAACTTTGTTTTAAAAAAGGGCTGCTGAAGCCGTTTGCAGAAATGTTGCTTGTATTCAGGTATTTTGATTTATTAGATGTGAGTCTTGGCAAGTTTTCAAGAGGCAAAAAAAAAAGAAAGAGAGAGAGAAATGTGCGCTAGTCTCCAAAATACAAAGAGAATGCATTATTCTGCCCAAGAGGATTGGATGCTTGTTGGATTCAAGTCCCAGAGCTTTGAAATGTACTGATTTCTGTGCTGTGTTAGGTTGGAGTCAGGGACCTCTGCTTTCATGATAAAGAAAGTGACTCGTATGGGAGCCAGATGTTCAGAGATAGAAGGTGACCAAGCCCCTAAAATTCAACATCTGTTACCGAAGGCACCAGGTCTTGGGACCCAGGGGATTGTTTCTGTTTTCAGAAATTCTGGCTCTGAAATCACACAGTCTCCACATCACATGCACAGACTCTACCTCGCTGGATGGCCCTCCAAGACTAAACAGGTGTTACCTACTTTTGATTTCAGTGCCTTCAAATTAATCCTGTCAGCTCAGCTGTTAAAACAACTGTCATCTCCAGCTGTTAGTAATTTTCTACTGGATCCTGTACAGGTTGCTGGGTTTTAAACATACTTTGTGTTCTGAAGTGACTCGCATAAGATTTTGTTCTGCAGGATTTGAATACGTTATTATCTCGAGCTGATCTCATTTACCCCTTTATTTCTGTTCAGTGATAAACAGACGGGTTTGCCTCGCGCTCCAAAAGAACCATTTAACAGTCAGGCCAGCACCGTGTGAGGAACTTTGTGTTAAATTGCTGAAATTCACGCATCTTCTTTCTTCTTTCGCCTTCCTCCCTCTCCACCCGCCCTAAACTCCAACACATCCAGAACTCTGCTGCCCACACACACAGCCCCATCCACCCTCCTGCTCACTAACTCACCGGCATGGCACTGTATCGCATTTGAAATTCTTATTCTTCTGCTCCAATCACTTCCTAACCTCTCCCCTTCTTATTCCTGCAATCCCCTCCGGCTCCAAACCTACACGTGCTCCTCCATCCAGGACCGCTTCAACACCCCCTGATTTACCTTCACTCCCACCGCTGGCAGCCACGGTTGAGGCTTTGACTGCTTAGGTTCCGAGCTCTGGGTCTTCCCAGCCTAAACCCACTGCCCCCCCTCCTCGCCCAACTCTGTCCTCCTTTTGGGCACTCCTTTAAAAACGTACCTCTTTTTGGTCACCTCCCCTTGCCTCTTTCAAGCAGCTCACTGTTGATTTTTGTCTGATTCTACTCCTGCTTTGTGATCTTTAGTTCTGTTAAAACTGTGAGATGAATGCAAGTTATCATAAGATGCATTAAAAGATTTCTTCATTCCTGAAGACAGAGTTCATTTGTTGCAATCTCCCTTCCTGCTATCAATCTGCGAAATGCAACACAAAAGGAGACATTTAATATGAATCTCTTTTATCACGCCCTCAATCCATATTTATTTAATATATTAAAAACAAATTTCACAAAATGTAGTTCATTGATCAGTGCCACTGAATCGTTCCTTGACTTGTACAGATTTGGAACCGCCTTGCATCTGACTCTCTGGGACTCCTTACTTCACCATGAGAGCCAGTAAGATACTCGTCTTCCACTCTAGACCATAAGCCAAGTGCCTTTTATTTGATGATCTTCGAGCTGGCACGGTGCATGTCGTGTTCGATCGCCAGCCTTGTCAATCTCAAGACCACGGGAGGCCGAATGGCTTGTGGGGTAGCTCACTCCTGCCTGCCCTCCCGCTGTGCCAAGGTACAGAGTGACTGAAATGCATGGCAGCAGTCCAATCCTCAGATCTAGGGTTACCACCACCTGTTGTGCATATTCCTGGAGGTTCAATCACATGTCCTCCCACCTCAAACTGCTCCGCCCCTCCCACACTCTTGCCAATGGCCCTTCCCCCTAGCCTGATACCTTCCAATTAGAGAGGAATGGACTTTTTGTTAACCAATTGGACTCATTTTAACTGTGAATGAAAAAACCTTCCTCCCTCCATAAGTCCATAAGAAATAGGAGTAGGCCATTTGGCCCCTCAAGCCTGCACCGCCATTTAATAGGATCATGGCCGATTTGACATTCCTAACATCCACTGTCCTGCCCTTTCCCCGTAACCCTTGATTCCCTTACTGATCTAAAATCTATCTATCTCAGCCTTAAACATACACAAGGATTCTACTCCCTCAGCTCTCTGTGTCAAGGAGTTCCAAAGACTCAAAACCCTCTGAGAGAAGAAATTCCTCCTCATCTCAGTCTCAAATTGGTGCCCCTTTATCCTGAGACTGTGCCCTCTGGCCCTAGGCTCTCTCTCTCAGCATTTACCCTGTCAAGTCCCTTAAGAATCCTTTGGGGTGAATTTTACCGTCCTGTTTGCCTTGGGAATCGGAGTGGGCGAGGGGCGAACCATGGAAAGGTCTGTTGACCTTGGGTGGGATTTTCCGGTTTCGGGGTGAGCGAGGCCAAAAGATCCTGCCCCATATGTTTCATTGAGATCACCTCTCATTCTTCTAAATTCCAATGAGTAAATTCCTCATAAGACAATCCCTCCACACCAGGGCTCATCCTCGTGAACTTTCTCTGATCTATCTCCAGTGAAAAACATCTTTCCCTCATCTTGAATATTTTTGTGACTGACAAATTGTATAAAGGACAAATTCAGTTTAACCCCCCATTCTGGTTCCTGGATTGCTTGGGAATCTTCAATTCCCAAAGGCCTCAAAGGATTCATGGGACCATACTCACATCAGCTGGAATAGGTGGGACAGGAAGGTTCATGGCTCGGTCATGTCCCCTTGGCCTAAGACTTATGATGACCTCTGGAAGTGGCCATGCCACTGCAGGCACCTGAGAGGCCTGGAACTGCTGGAGTCATTGATGGCTCCTAGACCTTTCCAGCCATTGTCAGAGAACTGCATCCAGGTAACTTCTTGCCAGGTCTGACCATCTGTGGGAGACTTACCACCAGGGGCCTTGCCTACTTTGATGTTTGGACACTCTGCTCTGAGGATCGGAGGGGTAGGGGACCCCAGGGCAAGGGTCCATCAGAAATCTCTCAAAAATGTCTACCGTTTCCTTGTTCAAGATCTAGTTTGACTCTCTGAGTAAACCCTGGTTATCCTAGGGGAGTGCAAGAGACCCAACATATTAGGCTTCAGCCCCTTTTCCTCTAACGATGACAACATACAAGTTAGGAACAGGAGTAGGCCACTCGGCCCCTCGAGTTGCTCTGCCATTTGATAAGATCATAGCTGAGAGGAAAGAGCCATAAACTATTAACTATTGATTGACTCAGAGGTGCTTTGGTTTTGGCCCTTCAGTTTTGGATCCCAGTAAAAAAAAAACTGCTGCATTTTATTTATAAATAAAATCTGTACCTGGGGCACTCTGAGTGAAGTCCGACTCTCTCTGAACTGGCTTGGCAGTTAAACATCAATGCAAGCCCCAAACAACACCTCACCTTTTGTGTCCTCAAGAACTATTGTCTGACTCATCTTGTAAAACCTCCCCGTTCATCTATGATGCTGTGCTTGCCGTTCTGTGGTCACTGCAGCAAATTAAAAATAGAATTTATCTTGCAGCAAAAATATATGAATGGGCGGCTAAAAAAAGCGGGAAAGCGTTGCAGGACTGGAAGGCAAAATGGGGTGGGAGGAGGGAGCAGAGAACCCATTCAAAAGTGCCAGCACGGGCGCAATAACCAAATGGCCTCCTTCCATGCAGGGTGAGTCAACGATTCAAAGTTAGGAGCTATATTAAAATGAATAGCACCTATTTAAAGCCGTTTTTTTAAGAGCGCTGGCGGAACTGTCAAGACAAGGCAGTTTGTTTTCTGACAGGAGTGAATTATGGCCCTAGCAAAGGTGGAGAAAGGGGTCCTTGTCTTTTTATTTAGGCCTGTGTTTCATATATATATAACTTCATGCTAGTTATTCTAGTTAAGGTTTGTACATTCCTCTCCCCCACTTGGATTGCCGCTGCCAAGTTCCTTGATGGGACACTAATAAAGATTAATTTGTATGTTCCTTCCCCGCTACCGCATGCATTATAATTAATTATAGAACCTGTATTCCGAGGGTTAATAAAAAAATCAATTTGAGGAAGAATTTTGTACCAGAAATCCTGTCAGCAAATCTGGAGCAATTAAGAAGCAATAATTCTGTTTATAAATATGAAAAAGTACAATCCCACCTCACCCTGTGACCCTGCTTCCTAAAATTGTTTGTAGAACAATTATACTTTGACTGTGACTTGATTACAGTCTATGGACTGGAACCGGCCTAAGGGCCTCTTATTTCATGTGATCCCTGCATTAAACACACACATATCTCCTAATCAAGAGTGTTGCATAGAACTTTATTATTCATGGGAAGGAAAACTTAATTGGGCTTGCAAGATTTAAGCTGGTGCAGCAATTTAATGTAAGGGTCGACCGTATAATTTATAAATGACAAAGAACAATGTACCGTATCATTAGTAACAAAGGATATCACCTAGCTAAAACACAAGAGAAGATTTGCAAACTGCCTCTTGCAAGACGCAAACAGTCGCCGAAGTCAGCAGGGCTAGTTTTGTGAAATGGAATTCTTTCTCCTGATTTTGGGCAGTTGTCCCTTTAAGAGAGTGCTGCATCACAGGGTGAGCTGTTGCTTCAGGCTTACCCGCCCGCCAGCAAAAAGGGATGGTTCTGTTTAACCCACTGCGTGCACTATGCGATCCTAAAAGTGGTTTGAGTATTACCCACCCTGAGGACTGGGTCTTGTGCAAGGTTTGCAAGATGGAGCTGAATAGATGTACCAAACTAAAAATGTAGGTCAAATTTAAAGTTTATTTGTTATCGTCACAAGCAGGCTTACGTTAACGCTGCAATGAAGTTACTGTGAAAATGCCCCTAGTCGCCACACTCCGGCGCCTGTTCGGGTACACTGAAGGAAAATTTAGCACCGCCAATGCACCCTAACCAGCACATCTTTCGGATTGTGGGAGGAAACCAGAGCACCTGGAGGAAACCCACGCAGACACGGGGAGAATGTGCAGACTCCGCACAGACAGTGACCCAAGCCGGGAATCGAACCCAGGTCCCTGGCGTGGTGGGGCAGCAGTGCTAACCCACTGTGCCATCCTTTATTTTAACAAAATTTAACAGGAAGTGGGAAAGAATCGTCCAGGGCAGAAGGACGCATCGTACCCATGGTAACACCTGGAAAGCTATCCGTTCCTTGTCCTTTGCCCATTGCCCAACTCCAGTATTATCCAATTTTAAAGTTTACACTTCCAATGTGAAAAATGCATCCACTGCCTTTTCAGACAACACACTCGAGATCACAGTAACACGCTGCCTGAAAATGAATGTCTCTGCTGCTGCTTTTACCAATTACCTTAAATCTCTTTCCACTGGTTACAGACCTCTTGCCAGTGGAAGCAGTTTAGCCTTATTTACTCTATCAAAGCCCTTTATCATTTTGAACTCCTCTACTAAATCTGCTCTTGACCTTCTGTGCTCCGGGGAGAACAATCCCAGCTTCTCCACATAACTGAATCCCTCGCCCCTATCGTCAAAAGTTATTTTTTTACATTTACAAACAATTTGTGGAGAAATGCAACAGTATTTCTGACGTTAGTAAACAGCAGTTTTTTTTTTGTAATGAAAACCTTTTCCTTTCTAATCATCAAACAGTCTTTTCCTCCTTATCTGAAACCCACACTGATGAAGTCACCCTTTTAGGAGGAGACTTTCTCCAATACCAGGAGCTGGTTTTCTGAAGAAAATGACCATTTTGTGTCTCTGGCATATTTCCCAGAGGTCAGAATGTGTTAAAACAGCTTCTGTTGACTAACTCATGGCAATGGGATTGCACTAAAAGAACCCTTTCAGACTCCCAGTGCTGTTTGACGACATTTTCTCAAAGTTTAACTCGTGTTTCCACTGACAAAGAACAATCTTCAGGAAATTGTATTTGATTCAACATGATCCTGTTACATAGAAACATCAATAAGCTAAACTCGATTTTATGAAACGCATTCACTGTGTAAATGAAAGGTTAAGAAGAAGCGGAGTAAATATCCCTTTAAATAGCAGTCATTTTGACCACGTTATACTAAGTATGTTTTTTTTATGAGTGTGCGTGTATGTGTGAGTGCATGACTGGTGCGTGTGTGAGTGCATGACTGGTGCGTGTGTGAGTGCATGACTGGTGCGTGTGTGAGTGCATGACTGGTGCGTGTGTGAGTGCATGACTGGTGCGTGTGTGAGTACATGACTGGTGCGTGTGTGAGTACATGACTGGTGCGTGTGTGAGTGCATGACTGGTGCGTGTGTGAGTGCATGACTGGTGCGTGTGTGAGTGCATGACTGGTGCGTGTGTGAGTGCATGACTGGTGCGTGTGTGAGTACATGACTGGTGCGTGTGTGAGTACATGACTGGTGCGTGTGTGAGTGCATGACTGGTGCGTGTGTGAGTGCATGACTGGTGCATGTGTGAGTGCATGACTGGTGTGTGTGTGTGAGTGCATGACTGGTGCGTGTGTGAGTGCATGACTGATGCGTGTGTGTGCATGACTGATGCGTGTGTGAGTGCATGACTGGTGCGTGTGTGTGGGAGTGCATGACTGGTGCGTGTGTGTGTGAGTGCATGACTGGTGCGTGTGTGAGTGCATGACTGGTGCGTGTGTGTGTGAGTGCATGACTGGTGCGTGTGTGAGTGCATGACTGGTGCGTGTGTGAGTGCATGACTGGTGCGTGTGTGAGTGCATGACTGGTGTGTGTGTGAGTGCATGACTGGTGCGTGTGTGTGTGTGAGTGTGTGAGCACGTGACTGGTGCGTGTGAGTGCATGACTGCGTATAAGTGTGCATGTAGGTGTGCATGTGCGGGTGTGAGCGATTGTGTGTCTGTAACCTATAGGATTTTAAAGAGAAGGTTTTACAGTTTTTGAATGTATGAAATTCAGCCTAAGTGAGGCAATTAAGAGCAGTGCTACATCTTTAATTGTAGAAAATATAAACATAGGAGAAACTGAAAATTAATCTGTCAGCTAGTATTATTCGAGCATGTGTAAACTGCTGGTGTTCAATGCACTCCCCATTCCTGCTTGTAATTATAAAGTAACTGCAATTTGTTCAGGCTGTGCAGTCTGACATTTGTACAGCTTGGACAGGCATGCTTCAGATACCAGTGAGCTGTGGATGATTAGCTAAGTGTGAATCAGTTGGATATTTATGCAGGAAGAACAAAAAACAAAGACAAAGTAACCTTAACGTAGCGAAAAGAAAAGCTGGAATTTATTAAAGCACCTTTCACAATCTCAGGACACCTTGAAGCATTTTACAGTCAAAGAGTTACTTCTGAAGTGTGATTATTGTTGTAAGGTAGAGAGGTGTGGCACCCAATTTGTGCAAAGCAGGCTCCCACAAATAGCACTCACCAGGTAATCTGTTTTTGGTGATGTTGCTTGAGAGGTACATGTTGACCAGGGAAAGTTTCACTGCTCCTCTTCGTAAGAGCGCCATGGGGTCTTTTCATCCACCTGAGAGAGAGAGAGAGGAGGCCAGCTTTTAACATTTAGTTCGGAAATGAACACCTCTGCAAATTGCATTGTTCCCTCACTACAGTATCAGGGTGAGACCAAATGCTTAAATCCTGGGGTTTGAACCCACAGCCTTCTGACTAAAAGGCTAAAAGTGCTACCACGGAATCAAGTTGACGCATGAAAGTATAAATTTAAACTCATTGTCAAAAACAATAAAGAGAGAAATTTGGATTTTCTTTACGTAAAGGGTTGCCAGAACATGAGATTGGCGAGCTTTGGGAGATATTGTTGGGAGCAACATCCGTAATAACTTTACAAATGTTTCTTATGCCTTTTTCAACTTCAACGCCTTCTACAAGCTGGGAGCTTTCTATGTCTTTGGAGCTCCGATCTATAGAATCGGACTTCAGGAGAGGACAGGAATAGAGCTGCTGCTCCACAGGGAGAGAGGGGCTGAACAGAGAGAGATGCAGCTTCTAGGAGGCCGTACTCACAATACACTGCGTACAGGCAGAAAATCAGCTGTATGTCGGAGCACCGGTGCCTCAGGAGGCTTTGCCTCTTGCACCAGGTGGTGAAAGGTACGTGCAGCTTTCTGGAACCAGACCCACTGCCAAGTGGCACTGGTGGTCACCAACATTCCTTATTTGTTCTTTGCAATTGCCACATATTTCTTTAAGTGTATGTGCCCTTTAAGTGTTTTTGTGCAATAACTTAAAAGGGGTCGACTTGTGTGTGACCTGCCCAGAAATTTTGTGTGTGTCGCTTAGAGGAAACATTAGGGACCACACTTTCTCAGTGGCTGTCAAAGCCACACCAACATTTTCACCAGCACTCTCCTGAAATCATACCAAGAGCTCCCAGCTGATTGCACACCAACGTCTCAGACAGGTGACTGATGGTTTGTTTTCCAGTGCCAGAAATAATGCCAACTGTGTCGCCAAAAATAGCACAGGCGCATTGACTGTGTGCACATGACAACTAAGACACCCTCAGATCATCCAGGAGCCTTCATCTGCCACTAACTCTTCCACTCCATCAGTGTGCAGCTGGTGAAAGATCTTTGTGTAGGCACGGTGGCACAGTGGTTAGCACTGCTGCCTCACAGGACCAGGGACCCAGGTTCAATTCCGTCCTCGGGTGACTGTCTGTGCGGAGTTTGCATGTTCTCCCCGTGTCTGCGCGGGTTTCCTCCGGGTGCTCCGGTTTCCTCCCACACTCCAAAGATGTGCGGGTTAGGTTGATTAGCCATGCTAAATTGACCTTAGTGCCAGGGGGACTAGCTAGGGTAAATACGTGGAGTTATGGGAATAGGGCCTGGGTGGGATTGTGGTCGGTGCAGGCTCGATGGGCTAAATGGCCTCCCTCTGCACTGTAGGGATTCTATGGATTCTATGAGGTGTGTGTAAGATCCCCAAATGGCTGCCATAAAGCTTTGACTCCGTGTCAGTCCACCCTGCTAGACCTCTTTGCACTTTGAAGCAAAGGTATTGGCTGATTGCTTGGAGGTAAAGGATCCCCATTAAACCGTGACTGGTGACACCTGTGAGGAACCCAACCCAGTAAGGCCCAGGAGTGATACCGGGTGTGTCATTGAGCAAGGTATGGGCAATGCTGAAGATGTTCTTCAGGTGCCTGGGCAGATCCGGAGACACTCTTCAAAGCACACCAGCCCAGGGTACTCAGATTGGTCTTGGTGGCTGTGCCCTCACGGCATTACACAGCTGCAAAGAGTTGGGACATGTAGCTGGAACAAGGTACAGGCCAGAGAATTACAGCAGACAATTCTGCTGGAGCGGGGGGGAGGGGGAGGGGGGGAGTGGGGGGACATAATGCAGTGGTGCACATTATGGCCAAGGATGTGCTCATTATTGTGAAGCTCGTTTAGCAGTTCTCTGCCTCTCCCTCGAGTTTTGTGTTCTCCTGGCAAGAAGAGCAAGAAGACACTCATTCACAAGTGGCCCATGAAGAGGCAGAAGGATGAGGCTGAGTGGATGGACAGCTGGAAGGGGAGGGGTTTGAGAGGAAGTGCCGAGACAGAGAAGGATGGGTATACCTGCAAAGTAAATTTTGTGGGCATGGTAGCAGAGTGATTATGTTACTAGATAGTAATCCAGAGGTCTGGACTAATAATCTGCAGATGTGGGTTCATATCTCACTATAGCAGCTGGGGAAATTTAACTTCAGTTAATTAAATAAATCTGGAATAAAAAGCTAGCGCAAGTAATGATGACCATGAAACGACTGGATTGTTCAACCCAACGGATTTGGGAATGTTTTTCAGTGACAGAAGCCTATCATTCTTCCTGGTCCCCAAACCCACAGGTTGACTCATAACTGCCCCCTGAAATGACCTAACAAGCCACTCAATCGTATGAGAACTGCGTTGAAAATGGCAAATCCACTTGGACTGCAGCAAGATAACAACTCGTCACCACCTGCTTGAGAGCAATTATTGATGGGCATTGCATCATAGAATTATAGAATCCCTACAGCGCAGAAGGAGGCCATTCGACCCATCAAGTCTGTGCCGACAACAATCCCACCCATGCCCTATACCCGTAACCCATTTATCCTGTTAATCTCCTTGACACTAAGTGGCAATTTAGCACGGCCAATCCACCTAACCGACACATCTTTGGACTGTGGGAGGAAACTGGAGAACCCGGAGGAAGCCCACGCAGACACGGGGAGAATGTGCAAATTCTACACACACAGTCATTTAAGGCCAGAATTGAACCCGGGTCCCTGGCGCTTTAGAATCATAGAATCCCTACAGTACAGAAGGAGGCCATTTAGCCCATCGAGTCTGCACCGATCACAATCCCAACCAGGCCTTATCCCCATAACCTCACTTCTTTATCCTGCTAACCCCCTGACAATTGGCAATTTAGCATGGCTAATCAACCTAACCCGCACATTTTTGGAGAGTGGGAGGAAACCGGAGCATCCGGAGGAAACCCAGGCAGAGACGGGGAGAACATGCAGACTCCACACAGACAGTGACCTGAGGCTGGAATTGAACCCAGGTCCCTGGCGCTGTGAGGCAGCAGTGCTAACCACTGTGCCACCCTACCGCCCTGCCGGCTTTGTCAAAGGTCCTCACATTCCCGTGACGTTTTAAAAGTTGTGTGAGGACTGATGTGCTGGAGTCAGCTTGCTAAGATAGAGTGAGGGGATTGACATTGTCCATTGATCATGATGTCGCTGGCTGGCTCCCTGTACTCCCTGCCCTGTGTAGAACATTAAACCGCTTTTGCCATGGAATCCACGTGGAACGACCTTGTGAGCAAGCTCCAACCACGCCATCTTGGTATCACTGGCAGGGCTGCCTCTTCCTGTCAGTGGGGGACAGCATCTTCCTCCTGCTTCTGACAGCCCCCAGCACCACATTCGGGGAGGGGTCTCGGAGAAGAGACGCAGCCTTTGAACGCCATCTTGTGAATCAATCCCACTCTAGTCCAAACATGGGACTAGAACCCTAAATCCATGGAAACTTTACTGTGCAGAAAGAGGCCATTCAGCCCATCATGTCTGAGAGAAAACAATAAACCAGCCACTCATTTTGATGACACTTTCCAGCACTTTTAGCTGCAGGTCAAATTTCCTGCTTGTTATGTCCCCTTTAAATATTCGAGTTGGAACAGACCCATGCAGGCGCCATTGCACCCGCTAACTTAATTGGTTACCTGGACATTACACGGTAACGCAGTGGCTGGGTTAAAGAGTTCAGGTTTCCTGTGTGAAAATTTAAAATCTAGCCCAATCATTCCATGAAGAATGAGCCCTGATTGGCTTGGAAGGTGTGGGGCAGATGGAATGGGACACCAGCAGTCTCCCAGTAGAATCCTGAACAGTGCTATTGCCTCGTTCTGGGATTTATCAGAGAAATGTCGATACAGTACAGTTCAAAGATCTATTCAGAAATTTGATTCTTATAAATCACTTCCCCAAGTGACCTTTCATGATGTGTAAGGCTAAACTGGCTGACAGCACTGACAGAACTGAATTTTAAAATTTAAAGTTTATTTATTAGTGTCACACGTAGGCTTACACTAACACTGCAGTGAGGTTACTGTAAAAATCCCCTAGTCGCCACACTCCGGTGCCTTTTTGGGTACACTGAGGGAGGATTTAGCACGGCCAATGCACCCTAACCAGCACGTCTTTTGGACTGTGGGAGGAAACGGGAGCACCCGGAGGAAACCCATGCAGACACGGGGAGAATGTGTGGACTCCGCACAGACAGTGACCCAAGCCGGGAATCGAACCTGGGCCCCTGCTGGGTTGGCGTCACGTGAAGCCTAATCCTCCTCCCCCATGAGGCCTATGTGTAATCCAATAATTCTATTGGGAGCGGGAATACCGGCCAATCATTTAAGCCCTCCTCCTGAGACTATGATAGCTGAACTCGAATACAGCACCTCGCCAGTCATCCCAGACCCTTGCAGCTATGTCTACAGGCTAAAGGGATGCAGGAATTAAATTTAATGCAAAATTTAATTTAAATATTTAGTGAATTGTCATTGAATGCTGGAATAGTTTGAGTAAGGGACTTACTCGCTGCAGAATAGCCTTATCCTCTGCAAGCCGAGGTTACCGAACCAGGCTGATGACCAAGGATCTCATTTGAACCTTACCCAAATCTGAGTGGTCTCAAACCAGCTCTTGGTAGCCTGAGGTTCCCAAGGCTAAAATGGATCCATGGTGTAGCGTTTTCTAAGAGGTCACATAAGCAATGATTTGGAGGGTACAGTTTGAAGTATTTTCTTGGTTCTAAGATAGGAAGTGTTCCATTGATTCAATGCTGGTACCTTGCAATATGGCAAGCACATCTTTTTCACAAAGCAAAAACTTCCTAATCTTTCAAAAAAAATCAGTTCATGTGTTCGGCAGTGCAACAAACCAGAACAGTTTCTCTTGTTTCATTAATCAGGTTCAATAATTGCTTCCTTGTGGAGCAGTCATGAGTACCTGTTGCTTAGTGGTAACAATCCTGCCTCTGAGACTGCAGATCATGATTATATGTCATGCAGCAGAGATAGGAACGCAGAATCTAGGTTGAGTCTTTGCTCTTGATGCTGCTTAATTTGGGAGTCAACATTAAATCAAAGTCTGTTATGGGAGACATGGTGGCACAGTGGTTAGCACTGCTGCCTCACAGCGCCAGGGACCACGGTCCGATTCCCGGCTTGGGTGACTGTCTGTGTGGTATCTGCACATTCTCCCCGTGTCTGCGTGGGTTTCCTCCGGGTACTCTGGTTTCCTCCCACAGTCCGAAAGACGTGCTGCTTTGGTGCATTGGTCGTGCTAAATTCTCCCTCAGTGTACCTGAACAGGCACCAGAGTGTGGCCACTAGAGGATTTTCATAGTAACTTCATTGCAGTGTTAATGTAAGCCTGCTTGTGACGCCAGTAAATAAACTTTAAAACTTCCGCATGTTCGCAGAAACTAGGCACAGGTGTAGGCCATTCTGCCCTTCAAGCCTGCTGTGCCATTCAATATGAAGTGAATGTTGCATGACACAATGAAACAAAGAGCGGGGGAATTTTCATGGTGTCTTGGGCAATACTTAATTCCCCCAACCAACATCACCAAAACAAATTAACTGGTTATTCGTCATAGAATTAAAGAATGATAGCGTTTAGAGGACCACTTCACCTATCACACCTATAATGGCTCTTTGAAAGAGCAATCCATTTGGTCCCTTTCCTCATATTATTGAACGAGCTTCCATCAATCTGTCAGCCAATGCATTCCAAATCCAACAGCTTGTTTTGTAAAGGAAATTCTCCTGATCCTGCCTGTCATTTTGCCAATTATTTCATTACTCTTTGTGTGCAAATTAGCTGCAGTGTTTGTCTACATTGCAACAATGATTGTGTCTTCATAAGATACTTCACTGGGCTGTTTTGTGGGTGTTCCGGGAAGCTGACTATTGTCTCAGCTTTAGCACACCTGACAGAAGGTTGAGGATTCGGGCCCTGCTAGAGGTTAAAATCCATTGAGTGGAGACCACTCTGCCTGAGGTGGCATCTTTCAGATAAGGCATTAATGGGAGGCATTGTCAGTGGGCGTGAAAAATCCCGTGGCGCCACTTTTAAGAAGAGTAAGGGAGCTTTCTGCAAAATACCATGGATGCTGGAAGTCTGAAATAACAACAAAGAGTGCTGAACTATTCAGCGAGACCAGGCTTCATCTGTGGAGAGAGAAACCAAGTTAACCTTCCAGTTCGATGAGGGTCCTGATAAAAGGTCATTAACCTGAACCGTTGACTCTGTTTTTCTCTCCACTGACATTGCCTAAGCTGCTGTGCATTTCCAGCATTTTTTATTTTCATTTCAGATTTCTATCATGTCCTGATTAACCATTGTTCCTCAACCAAAATCTTTCAAACAAATTATCTGGTCATTACCGCAATATTGTTCATCAGAGCTTGTTACGCAAATGCTTGCTACTGTACTTAACTGGCTGTAAAGCCTTTGAGACATCCAGAGGTGTGAAGGGCACTATACAAATGCATATTTTATTTCACTTCCCATTTATATGTGAGCTGTTTCTTTCTGTCAGTGAAGATAATCCCACAGATTTTAGAATTCCAATGATGATTTTAGGGACAGGGCTAATTAATTATACCAGTTTATTTCATTATTACAGAGGAGGTCCTGTGGTGCAGTGTGTAGTGTCCCTGCCTCTGACCCAGAGGCTCCGGGTTCGTGTCCCACCCCTGGACTCGATGGCCAAGGAAGGTGCATTCATAATGTGGCCGAACAGTTTTGAGTGCCAACCTACAAAATCCCTCCAAACATGCCAATGGCTGGCAGTAAGAGTGGGAGAGACGCCCTGTCAGTCACACTTGATGTGGCGTGCCGGTCCCTCAAGTTGTAAGCCTCTGACGACAGCCTAACAACATATTCTGGGAATTACTAGCTAAAGAAACAGACGAAACGAAACTCTGTCACTAGGTGTGGGGAGAGAATTGGAATTGGGAATTCCATCGTTTCTCTCTGTGTGGCTTTTGCTACCAAATAAACCTGTTGGACTTTAACCTGGTGTTGTTAAACTTCTTACTGTGTTTACCCCAGTCCAACGCCGGCATCTCCACATCATGGTCATGACATGCGACAGTGTCCATGTCACTGTGTAAGACCAACAAGTATAACTACAACCATTGTTAGATCATACACCCATACTCATTCCAATTTAATCATGCTCATTTGTGTAATTACAAGTGTTTCCTAATATAGTCTAAACCATTGAAGTGTACACCTGTTAGATAGTTTATTTCCAAAGCCAATATATTTTCATGAAAATGCGTTCTGTTCATGGCAAAACCACGTTGATAATTTTCTGTCATGTGCCTGTTTCTTTGCAATCCACTTTCCCATAAGCTCCATTGTAAATGGTGATCTGTTAATTATCCATCTATTTACAGTTGAGCATGTGTAAGCTGCAATGTGCTGTTG
Organism: Mustelus asterias; assembly: GCF_964213995.1. Lineage (NCBI taxonomy): Eukaryota > Metazoa > Chordata > Chondrichthyes > Carcharhiniformes > Triakidae > Mustelus > Mustelus asterias. The sequence continues at coordinate 32,514,992 of NC_135819.1, forward strand.
CAAATGTAAAACAGCATCTTTCCAACTGTTCTGTTTGATAAGCTACAGAGATCCGTTACGTGGAATCTCCTGGAGTCTAGCTTTGGTAAGTATATAAAATTGTGGGATACCACTTAATCGTTGAGTGTTCCTTGCTAAGCAGCGACTTGCTATGATCTGGAATGCACTACCTGAAACGGTGGGTGGAAGTTAATTCAGTATTAACACTCATAAGGGAATTGGATATATATTTGAACAGAAAGCATTTGCAAGGCTACCAGGAAAGAGCAGAGGTTTAAAACTAATTGGATAACTCTTTCAAAGAGCTGGCACACGCACAATGGGCCAAATGGCCTCCTTCTGTGCTGTAACATTTTATGATTCATTCAAGTAACTATAGCCAAGTAAACTGAAGAAAGGTGAAGCCTAAAGAACATGACTCCACATGCTGTGTGTGAGTTTTTGTGTTGATTGATGGCAGATTGTTGACTCTTTTATACAGAAAATGAAAAGGATGTTACTCTGGTTGCTAACACTTTGCCTTCTGCCACTCTTTCATCTTGAAAAACAAACTTCCAATGCTTCTCTCCTGAAGAAAAAAGAGAACTCGCATTTACATAAAGTGCCTTTTACAATCTCAGGACATCCCACGGCATCTTACATCCAAGTGTAGTCACTGCCGTAACGGAGCGGCCGATTTACGCACAGTAAGATCCCAAAAATAGCAATGCAGTAAGAAACAGATGATCTGTTTTACCGATGTTGATTGAGGCATAGATATTGGCCAGGGTGCCAGGAAGTCCACTTCTTTGAAATAGTGCCGTGGAATCTTTTTGACAGCCACCTGAGAGGGCAGACGGAGTCTCAGTTTAACATATCAATTGCAAAATCAGTACCTCCAACAGCGCAGTACTCCCTCAGCACTGTACTGGAGTGCCGGCCTGGATTATGTACTCAGATCTCACTTAGGTAGACTCATTGCTAAGGTTCAATTCTAGTACCAATCTCAACTGAGTGACCATTTCTTTGGGGGGGGGGGGGGCGCGGGGGGGGGGAGTGGTTGGGTGGTGTTTGATGGACTTCCAACATTGGAAGAGAGCATGGCCGAGTTGGATCCTTTCCTTACCTGGATGAATACAATTCCCTGACATCCCTTCCCTGGTCCAGTAATCCTAATGGAAAATGGCTTTGATGGAAAGGGGCAGAATAGTTGCATTCATGCACTTATGTATGTTTCGCAAGATTCCCATAGTGAACAACCGTTCCCCTTCCCCAGTCAAGCAAGATGTAGTTAAGACTTTAAATATGTATTTAAGACTTATCTCTAACCCATTTTTGTTTATGTTTACATATAAATAGATTTCAATATTTTTCACCTGCAGGAATACCTTATTCAGCAATCATCACATACACTTTGCCTATCACTTCTGTAAAGAGAAATAATACTTTACTGTGTCCTCAGGGCATCTAAAATATTTCACAACCAATGAATTACTCTTGAGGTGCAATTGTGGTTATGATTGCAAACACCTTTTAGCCACTTGGTACCTTGCAACGTACTCACAAATGTTAAATGGGATGAAGGAGAACGATTGGCCACAACGTCTCGATGGGGCCTTTGGACTTTTCTAAGTCACCCAAACAGACAAGGCCTCATTCAAAAAGTAACACCTTTTGGAAACGTATAATGCTCCTCGCTGCATGTTAGCCTAGATTATTTGTGTGAGCCCTGAAGTGGGGTTTACAATCCACAATGCTCATGATTTGTAGAGTCGAACATACTTACTAGCTGAGCCAAGTTGACACTTGCAGTACTGAGCGCAGTCATGGAGTGAAAAAGACTGTTATTAAAGGAGCGCCTGTATGCAAAAGGTGGAAATTTTCACTCCTAAGTGTTATATCAGATTACTTAAAATAGCATTTACTCGTAACTGTTTAAATTTGAGCCCCCACAGGTTCTCTGTGAATATTAAGTGCCTTTCCCCAAACAACAAACTATTCAACCCCAGGTCCTATGCAAGTCTACCCTTCTCATTAGTCCACATTCCTCTGCTAGGATCAGCGGTACGGTATGTTAAAGAGATTAATATGCAAGATGCTTTCAGTGTCACCACAGAGAGTTAGAGATGTTGGAGATGGTAGAGATTGGCGATAACAGTTAATCCTATGAGGTAAGACAAAGGCTGACAATAAGCCTTTTAATGGTTGTTTAGATTAAAATCCCCTGTCTTACTGGTGTTGCGGAGGGGCAAGTGATGACAGTTCCTGTGAGTGTTTAGATTCTAGCATGCAGTGCATGACAGCTGGAGGCATGGCTCCAGTACGATTGTCACAGTCAGACCGGTAAAGGGAATTAAATTGTTTTATTGAGTTGCTCACTGGTATTATATTGAATTGAAATATCTGCAAAGACTGAATCTTACAGCCCTTCACGCCGGCGGGGTTTTCCAGTCCCGCTGCAGCGAACGCAGCTTTAGCCAAGTGCCAAATTCTCCGTCCTCGCTTGTAGCAGCAGCAGGGCATGAATGGCCGGTAGGATCACGTCCCCAAGATGAGGGGGTGGCGAGGGCAACTATCATAAACGGACAATGATCATTTTGCACTGCAATGCACACTTTCCCCAAATAACACTGGGGACTACACTTCAAAAATTATGACTATAAAGCATTTTGAGATGTCCTGGGGTCATGAAAGGTGCTATTTAATGCAAATTTAATTGTCTTTTTTTTCTCTTTATTTCTTTCGTACAGTGCAACCTCCCCAGATTTCACAGTCTGGACATTGTTGCCTCTAATGACTGCTCTCTCTCCCTCTCTATCAGCAATGGAATGGGTCACCTTTTAATAACAAATAAACTGACACTTATTTTGTTTGCGCCAGTTCCTAATGGTTGGGATTGAAGGCAGTGGAATGGAAGCAGTGGTCATACAGTTCTTCTCCACACAAAAGTAATCCCTCTTTCACTTCCTGACACTCCCAGTTCCATTGCTAATTACAGATTACAAACATCAAAGCCCCACAGTGTCACAGCATTGTGATGGGGGGGCGGGGAGGGTGGGGGGGCGGGGGGGGGGGGGAGGTGGTTCTGTTCTGAAGTTAATGTGTCACAAATGTGTTACACACTGCTACATAAAGCAATGGCCATGGAAGCGAGCTAACAAGTTAAGTCTTTTTTTTGCAACGACCATTTTAAAACTCCACAGAACGTAGCGAGCCCATTTGGTATTAGCACTTTGGAGTTTTCGCAGATATTTTTGGCATCTGTGCTTTTTTTTTCCTCAGCTCATTATAGTCCCTGGCATTTACACAGCACCAGGGACCCGGGTTCGATTCCGGCCTTGGGTCACTTTCTGTGTGGAGTTTGCACGTTCTCCCCGTGTCTTCATGGGTTTCCTCCGGGTGCTCCAGTTTCCTCCCACAGTCCAAAGATGTGCGGGTTAGGCAGATTGGCCATGCTAAGTTTCCCCTTAATAGGGTATATACATGGGGTTATGGGGGTAGAGTGGGATTGTTGTTGATGCAGACTTGATGGGCCGAATGGCCTCCTTCTACACTGTATGGATTCTGTGAAAGTCCATGAACATACTTGAAGGGGAAATGACAATGTGGGCAGTCAGATTTGGAGTATTAAAATGCAATTTGTTAAGGTAAAAGATCCAATGACATTTTTATGAAGCATTTTCCCCAGTGCCCCACCCACTATTTACTGCTCCGCCATCATCATTTAAACAGATGAGCTGGTAAATTTATTTTGGACTGACCTTGATTGGGTTGTCACCCATCGTTCAGATAAACACATGTCCAGGCGGGGAATCACTGAATAAAAAAGCTCGTGGAATATGTAGCTGTGCATTCTGCTCCTAACCAAGGGGTTAAAATAGAGTAATAGAATTCTCATTCTGTACTAAGGGTGGCATGGTGGCACAATGGTTAGCACTGCAGCCTCACAGCACCAGGGACCCGGGTACAATTCCCAGCTTGGGTCCCTGTCTGTGCGGAGTCTGCTAACTCTCTCTGTGTCTGTTTGGGTTTCTTCTGGGTGCTCCGGTTTCCTCCTACAGTCCGAAAGACGTGCTGATTAGGTGTATTGGCCATGCTAAATTCTCCCTGAGTGTGGCGACTGGGGGATTTTCACAGTAACTTCATTGCTCTGTTAATGTAGGCCTAGTTGTGATCAATAGTTATTAATCTTTGAACAATGTGACTACATTTCATAATGTCTGTCATTGAGTGTAAAGTGCTTTGGCACATCTGGGGAGGTAAAAGGCAGGAGATTTTTTTCCCTTCTTGCGCATCATCATTTTAATTCCACTAGTGCCTCACCGTTCCCCTCCCCCACACCATCACCTCTCACTTTCCACCCTGCTTTCACATTTTGTTGGTTCACAACGAGTTAATCTTAACAGATTGAAGTGATGGCCTCATAAATCTGACTGCTCACATTGTACTACCCCTCCGAGAGAGTATTGAGAGCTTTCCACTTGTAGCCAAGTCACCTTCTTTAAGCCTACAAGCCTGTTATGAATTTTAGGGATCCTGGGAGGATGATGAGAGGTGATTCCGAAAATGGTCTTATGCGTTTGGTCGAAGGATAGATTTTACTGTTTTTGTTACAACGCATTGACTATTTTCCTGAAAGGCAGAACATGAAAAAGCCTAACACATGGACTGTCACGAGTGTCTTCATGTGCTCCTGCAGGACCTGCTCCTGCAAGGAGAGAAGGAAGCCGTATCTGTGAGGGGCAAGGGCTCGGACAAAGAGAGCTTGTGTATTCATGATGACTTCACTCCAGTGACTAAAATAGAGAAGTCAGTGGTCTCCATTTTAATTTCCTAACTAATGCCAGACTTCTGTCTGTACCTGAGGCTAATTGGGTTTTTAACACAATGTTTAGAAATAATAACAAAGCAATTTTCAGCTTGTTTTGATACTGATGCCATATACTAAGATATTGGAAGAGTTTAAAGGGTTTTGAGAGACAATTAAACGTTATGGTAAACATTAAACAATAGACTTAAGAACCAGAATTGCATCAACAAGCTGTTATTTGAAATTAAAAGTAAAGCTTTGCACTGACAAAGGAAATATGCCGGCAGGAGGAGCTGAACATTTCAAAGTGATAATTAAAAGTATTTATTTGTTTCTTTTTTAGTTTACTGCCACCTGGTCTTGATATTTTTAACCATTCAGAATGATGGCCTCCGAGTCAAAGAAGGTGCCCGTAAATGTAGTTTAAATTGTGCTCAGGGTATTTCTGACAGCGATACCATGTTTAACGTGAAGATTTCATCAGCAGCAAAAGAGATCGGAAATATTTGTCAGTCTGTTCTAGTTACACAGCAGTCCACTGTTGGCCAGAATGTAGCTGCCCTGAACAATCTAAGCTTCTTGGACTGCCCGATTCAGGAGCCGCTTTGTTTTGGCAGCAGGGATAGTGCTATAAGGATGTCAAATAATCACACATAGAACTAAACCTGAGGCATGCCATTTTAAGTACCATATGCCGATCTTTTTTTTGCCAACTTTGGTTTAATTAGTGCTGTGGTGTAAATCTCAAAGTACAATAACAGTGTCTGGCTCTACAATAGGAGAAAAGTCAATGAAAAACTGCTGTCAGTCTTGGCTCAGTGGTAGCGCTGACATTGGAGAGTCAGGCCATTGGTTCAAGCCTCAGTGCAGTATTGAGGGAGTGCTCCCTTTTGGTGGAGCCAACCAAGCTGAGGGCTGCAAAAAGAACCTGTGGTGCTACTTAAATAAGAGTGAAGTTCTGTTGATGTCCTGGCCCAGGGGAGGCGATGGCCTAGTGGTATTATTGCTTGACTATTAATCCAGAAACTCAGCTAATGTTCTGGGGACCTGGGTTCAAATCTCGCAGATGGTGGAATTTCAATTCAGTAAAAAATCTCTGGAATTAAGAATCTGCTGATGGCCATGAAACCATTGTTGAAAAAACCCAACTGGTGCACTAATGTCCTTTAGGGAAGGAAATCTGCTGTCCTTACCTGATCTGGCCTACATGAGACTTCTGAGCCATAGCAATGTGGTTGACTCTCAATTGCCTTTGGACAACTAGGGATGGGCAATAAATGCTGGCAAGCCAGCAATACCCATTTCCCACGAATGAATTTAAAAAAAAATTAATCCCTCAATCAACATCACCAAAAAATATATATTTATCTTCTATTTCATTGTTGTTTGTGGCGACTTGTGAGTAAATTGACTGCTATGATTTGTTATGTTACAACAGAGGCTATATTCCAAAGTGCAGATCAACCACAATTTAACTGAATGGTGAAGCAGACACAAGAGGGTGAATAGCCTTTCCAATTGCTCCTATATTCTAATAACTGTCCTTTGGAGCTACCCATACATTTCCTTTCCAGCCTGCGCTAATGGAGGTCTTGAAACTCAACACATAGGCCTCTAGCAGCAGGCTTTTTGGAGGGGATTTGTGCTTTTGTCAGCCAGTTCCCAGCCTGCACCCTGCTCGATCCATTCTTGATGGATGGGCAACAGACTTGTAAAACCGGGTGCCATGGAAACAGGAGTGTTGGGAGCTGGCTCATACCAAATACCAGACTTCAAAATTCAAGCGGAAAGATCAATGTGAAAATGACCAAATTTACTGAACTGCAGGTGTGGAGACTTTGGGTTATATTTATTATTTACGAAAGGGTGGCTTGTGGCAAAAAGGGAAGTAGGTGTGGCCTGACCGTATGAGATAAAAGATGTATCGTGAAACAATGTGTTAATTTATTTTGTTGTACCAAACATGGCTTTGCCCTTTTACATTTCCTCATTTCAGTTGAAAAGAATTTTCTAAACTGGAGCACCCGGTTTAACCAATAGGGTTCCCACTATTCTCCGAGGTTTTAGCAAGTCTCCTGAGAGGTTTATTTGTCTTCTTCTCCCCACTAGAAGAACAGATTTCTTGAAACCCTGCCCTCCCATTTGCACTCAGGCCGTGTTAGTCGGCTGAAGGAAAGTGGACAAAAGAATCTTGGGCCATATTGCCCAAGATTGGCGGGAGTCGCTAGATATTTTTTAGAAAAGATCAAGGTCCATACTTTGGTGACAGTGTGGAGTTTGCACATTCTCCCTGGGTTCCCTCTCGGTGCTCTGGTTTCCTCCCCCAGTCCAAAGATGTGCAGGTTAGGTTGATTGGCCATGCTAAATTGCCCCTTAGTCTCAGTGGAATTACAAGAGTAAATACATGGGTTTACGAGGTTAGGACCTGCGTGGGACTGTTGTCAGTGCAGGCTCGATGGGCTGAATGGCCTCCTGCTATACTGTATGGATTCTATGATTCCATTGCTCACATTCACCCATCCTGGCAGTCACATGATACAACAATAATTAAGTTGTTGACTAATCATAGCAATCAATCTCTACTAATTAGTCGACAACAGACACACACATGAGGCGAGGAAAACCCAAGTGTGTGCAGAGTTTTTGGAGTCACCTGTTCTTCACACGCAAGTTACGCTACCTGGTCATATCTCAAATTATTCATATACTGTATCCCAAGATGCTATTTTCTGAAAGCAATTTATCTAATTTACATTTGAATTAATTAATTCTAATTTCTCCTTTCACCTCACAAGGGACCATGTTCCACAGACTTCCACTCACTCAGTGAAATATTGTTTTGACTGATTAGTTTTGAATTTGCCCTTCATCAGGCTGATTTCAGTTTTAGTGTATTCCTAGAGATTTCATCACCTAATCTCCCGCCATGAACCATTCCACTCGCGCCATTTGTCCATTGCCCAGCCTGGCCCACACCAGTTGTGTGACTGAAAGAGGATGTACTCATATCCCTCTCCCTCTCAACCTCGCCGCACCTGGAGGGAGCGTAGGTTAGACTTCCATCTGTTTCTGGAGCTAATCGTTCCTGGAATAGGACACCAAAGGGCTTATAGCTTGAGGGGCACTTGACCACATCAAACATAGCCATACTCACACACACTCTAAGGAGCAATTTAGCGTGGCCAATCCGCCTAACCTCCACGTCTTTGGACTGTAGGAGGAAACCGGAACACCCAGAAGAAATCCACACAGACACAGAGAGAACATGCAAACTCATGGAAACATACAAAATAGGAACAGGAGGAGGCCATTCAGCCCTTTGAGCCTGCTCCGACATTCATTATCAGCATCATCCCAGTCAATAGCCTGATCCCATCTTCCCCCATTGTCCTTTGATCCCCTTCACACCAAGTGCTATATCTAATTGCTTCTTGAAAACATACATGGTGCGACCTCATCGGCTGTTCATGCCACGCTCCCATTGCAGCGAAGTCGGAGAATTTGGCGCCTCGGCAAATCTCCATTCACTGCAGCGGGATAGGAAAATCCCGCTGGCGCGAATGGCTATAACATTCCGGCCACAATGTTTTGGCCTCATCTACTTTCTGTGGTGGCGAAGTCCACAGGCTGACCACTTTCTGGGTGAAGAAAGTTTTCCTAATCTCTGTCCTATATGGTCTACCCTGTAACCTCAGACTGTGACCCCTGGTTCTGGATATCCCTACCATCAGGAACATCCTTCTGTCTATACTCCACATAGTCATCCAAGGCTGGAATTGAACCCAGGTACCTCACGCTGTATGGCGGCAGTGCCAACCCCTGTGCCACCATGCTGGCCTACCTATATACATATAGACATACAAAAGGTGATTTGCATGTTTCTCCAGCCATGGCTGCTCAAAGAAAACCTCAAATCTGCTCACCAATGTGGCAAAGATTTCCAAACCTTCAGGCCCCATAAGATTTAAACAGAACAATTCCAATGATTAGGAAAATAAATGCCAATGGAATGGAATTGCCTTGGCTTTGTAGAAGAAATCTCAGCTGCTCAAGTGCCACATATAGTTCACTGAACACAAGTGGACACCTCCTACACCAGACATACCACATATGAATCAACTAATCAACCATCATTGAGTATACAAAATTCACCATATTCAAAATAATATGTCTACGACCTTCCATTGGTGTTCCTCCAGCTCTGGCCATATATGCATCTTCCCTTAGCCACATGTGCATTCCCGTTTCCCCACCATTGGGAACCATGCCATCAGATTTCTTCCCCAAACATCTCCACCTCTCCCTCCTCCTTCAAGAAGGAGATTGAAGCCTCCTTCTGTGACCAGGCCACCTTGTTTGGCTCAGTGTCAGTCTTTGTCTGATTACCTTCCTGCAAAGCAATTTTATTCAGCTGTATTATCGAGTTATAGAAAGCCAAATTGCTTATCCATTTTTTTAAATTCATTCATGGGTCATGGGTGTTGCTGTCTGGCCAGCACTTATTGCCCATCCCGAGTTGCCCGAGGGCAGTTGAGAGTCAACCACATTGCTGTGCCTCTGGAGTCACGCATAGGCCAGACCAGGTAAGGACGGCAGATTTCCTTCCCTAAAAGCATTAGTGAACCAGATTTTTTTCCCGAAAATCAACAATGGTTTCATGGCCATCAGTAGACTCTGAATTCCAGATACTTTTATTGAATTCAAATTCCACCATCTGCCGTGGTGGGATTCAACCATGACTCCCCAAAACATTAGCTGAGTTTCTGGATCAATAGTCTAGCGCTAATGCCACTAGGCCATCGCCTTCAACATTAGAGCCATGGGCAACAGTTTCTGAACACTGGACATGTGTTCTGCAGATGAACTCTGATCTATTGTGTGAGTGGGAGAGGAAAATAAAACCTGGAGATTAGCAGACAAATTCAGACAGCCTTCTTTAATTGAATTGGGACCCATGGTATAAAGAGGCCTTCGAAATGTCCTTTTAATTAGAATCACAGATTACAGATTCACAGATTCGCAGAATTAAATAAAAACTTGTTTGGAGCGGAAAGCCCTCAATAGCTGCTAGCGTTGTGGCAGTTCAGTGATGGTTAGGGTCACACACAAGTCGAATGTGGTAATACACCCACCGGGTTGTGAAGCTGACCCCGTGATCTGAGAGAAAGAAGGATCAGGGTTAGGGAGTAATAGAATCCTGGACATAAGACAGGAATAACTCACCCCCCCCCCCCAACCAACCCGCACCCCCCCAACCCCCTCCCACCACCCCCCCCTCCCCCCCCAACCTCCCCAATCGCATTCCGATGTTTTATTTGCATACATTTAAAGCAAATTTCTTAAAGGGGGATAAATTCTCCGTATTAGACCGTTCTGTTGATACATGCAGGGCTTACTTTGTGAATACTGATTAAATGGATCTGCAATTTTCTGTCAAAATTCCTTGACAAAAGCAACGGGAAAAGAGAAACACATAATCACCAGTGATACAAAGCCAATTTAAAACAGTATGATACATAAGGCAGTGAGCTACACAAGTACAATTGCCTGTGCTGCCTTCCTTGGCTTTTAATAGAAGTGATATTTTCCTCACTATTCAGTTAGATGGATACTTTTCAAATAGAATGGTTACACTTGCATATTACTTTGGGAGAGGTGCCTGCCCTCAAGTCACCTAATGTGGTACTTAACATTCAATGAAGCAAACATCTCCCGGGATTCCAGTATTCTCCCTGCTTCTACTTTGCCACATGTTTCAGTTGTTGCAATGTATTTGAAATCACCTCCTCTACACGTTTCCTTTAGTCTTTCATGACCATTTTTTATGGTGCCCCTTATCCCTCTGCTGTTCAATTTGTGCTCTCATCTCCCATTCTGGCTTTTATGCAATCTCCTACCCATTAGCCACCTTGGCCTCACCTTCTGGAATTCCCTTGCTCAATCCTTTCACCTCTCCCCTTCTCTGACTGAGTTTCTGCGGGACCTTCCTCTCTGAAGCAGCCTTTTGGTCAGTGTATGATGTGCTTCTCTGAAGTGCACTTTTCTATGTCAGCAGTGCTAATTAAATGCTGGAGATCTTGAGGCACAGTGGGTAGTATCCCTGTCTCTGAACCAGAAGCTCTAGGTTCAATCCCACTCCAGGAATTGATGGGCAAGGAAGGTGCATTCATAATGCGGTCTAACAGGTTGAGTATCAACCTGCAAATCCTTCCGAACATGCCAATGGCAGGTGGTAAGAGTTGGAGATACTCCTGGTCAGTCACATACATAGAATCCCTACAGTGCTGGAGTAGGCCATTTGGCCCACTGATTTTCTCTGACAGAGTACCTTACCCAGGTCCTTTCCCCCACCCTATTCACGTAACCCCACACTTTTACCACGACGAATCCTCCTAACCTACTCATCTTGGGAAACTAAGGGGCAATTTAGCAGGCCAATCCACCCAACCTGCACAGCATTGGACTGTGGGAGGAAACTGGAGCACCTGAGGGAAACTCACGCAGATATGGGGAGAATGTGCAAACTACACACAGTCACCAGGGCTGGAATTGAACCCTGGTCCCTGGCACGTTGAGGCAGCAGTGCTAACCACACTGCCACCATACCATCACATGAGAGAAAGAACATTGGTGTTTCTACCGTTACTATCTATAGCTCCAGAGTAACGTGCATGCAAGAGGGCTACCGCAGCAACCTGGGTGAACTGTGACACCACTATCATACTAACGCTAATTGTTGGATGCATGAACTCCCTAGCCGGGTGTTCCTCCGAACTATTGGCGATGGGTGCTGTTAAATCTGCCTGCCTACTGCTTGGTTCAATTTGCATTTCAATCTTTATCTCCTGTGCCTGGGTCAGAAATAGCACTGCCGCTAGTGGAGGTAAAAGCGATAGAGATTCTGCTGAGCAACAGAGGCGACTCTGCATTTCACAAGGGGAAGCTCTTGTGTCTCTAAAAAATGGTATAGTGCATGTTATCATCCACTTTTTTTTAGCAAAGGGTCAATACACTCGGTAAGAAAAATCTGTGGCTCTACAGGCTTATAAAGTGGGCAGTAAATTGGGGGAAGGTCCAGGATTGCATTCTGCAACATTCTCTATCCTTTGGCTCTGTCAGCTTTTGTTCGGTCAGTAGCACCCTTGCCTCTTGAGTCAGAAATCCCACACAGGGACATGAGCACGAAATCTAGCTGGACACTATCGTTCAGTACAGGGCGTGTGGCACTATCAGAGGTGCTGAGGTTCAGATAAGACATTAAACCCGAGGCCCCAGCTGCCCACTCGGGTGGGTGTAAAAAAAGATCCCATGACAACATTTGGCAGACAATGAGCTGAGTTGTGCTGCTATCCTAGATAATCATTCTCACCTTGTGTGAGCGGGAGTTTACTGTGTGCATTGGCTGGATCATTTTCTACATCACAATAGCGACTACTCTTCAGAAGCTACTTGATTGGTTGTAAGGTGCTCTGGGATGTCTTGAAGTCATGGAAGGTGCTATGTAAATTCAAGCTTTTTCTTGAAGTTATATTGGTACCTGGTTTGCAAAGTGCCATTGGCATTTAAGCGGAAAGCAGAAACAATATGGAAGCTTTGTGTTTCATTAATGAGACCTTAAAATATTCAACAACTTAATGCAGAAAAAGAGTGAAATGAATCACTTTGGAAGGAACAACATGGGGGAGGGTCATATAGTCTGAATGGTACTATTTCAATGGTGTACAGGAGTAAAGAAATCTGGGCTTCCTATTCACAAATCATTGACGGGTGGCAGGGCAAGTTAACAAGGTGATTAAAAGGATATATGTTGGTTATTTCTCTTCCCATACCCAGTGGTGGGCAAGGCAGATTTTTTCTGTTCCCATAGTGAGTTTTTCTCTAGGACAGGTCACTAGTTTGTGTCAGGGGCTTGTAGCATGATGGGTACCTCTCCATCAAGCGTGGCTGACCAGGAGTCTCTCCCGCTCTTATTGCCGGCCATTGGCATGTTTGGAAGGATTTTGCAAGTTGACACTCAACTTGTTTGACTGCATTATGAACGCACCTTCCTTGGCCACCAAGTCCTGGGGTGGGATTTGAACTCGGAGCTTGTGGCTCAGAGGCAGTGACGCTACCCACTGCGCCACAGGACCAAGAGAGTATATAGAATAGTTGGTTTTTTGAACCGAGGGTCATTATATTATAAAGAATCTAGAAAGTCATGCCAACTTCTACAAACTGCTGATTAGGCCTCAGCTACAGTATTCTGTCCAATTCTGGACAACACACTTTAGCAAGGAAGGTCAAGTCCTTGCAATGGATACAGATGAGATTCGCCAGGATGGTTTCTGGATTGATATGCTTCAGTTATGTGGAGATATTTGGAGAAATTAGCTTTGTTCTCCTTGGAGCAGAGAAGTGGAAGGGGAGGGCGAATAGAGACAGTGCTAATGATGATGGGCAATGATAGAACAAGTGACTCTTTCCCCTGCATCACGAACCACAGTAAGAGTTTTAACAACACCAGGTTTCGGAGTGCTGCTCCTTCTAATGAAGGAGCAGCACTCCGAAAGCTAATGACATTTGCTATCAAATAAACCTGTTGGACTTTAACCTGGTGTTGTTAAAACTCTTACTGTGTTTACCCCAGTCCAACGCCGGCATCTCCACATTATCACGATTTCAAATAATTGGCAAAAAAGAACGAGAGGAGAAACATCTCCGCACTGGGGGTTGGTATCTGAAACTATCAAAAGAGAACTAAATTGCAGAGTTGTGGGGAGTGAGATTAAATTGGACGATTCTTTCAAAAGAGTAATCGCAGACACAAATGGCCCCTACCCGCTCTGCTATAAGATTCGAGAGTTATTGATGATGCCCAGTAAGGTGGCACGCTGGCACATGCTGAAAGTGTCCCGTCCTGGGCGAAGCAGTTGTATATTTGCCGCGGCGGCTGTTATCTTTTGAAGTTTACAATCTGCAACTGGCAGCTAAGGCTTTGAGAATTGTTCTGGGTGAAAGGCTTTTTTCTTTCAGCCTTGAAGGAGCATGTGTGAGGGCAACACATTGGCAATTATCAATTTTTGTTGACCAGTAATCTCCCAAGTTTAAAAAAATAGATATAAAATGCTGATTATCACCGATAAGTAGTCGGGGCACTATTTCTGCAATAATGCAAGTCATCCAAGAATAACTGATGATGGAAAAGAGCAAGAAATTGAGCTGGTGATGCATTTCCCTCAGTTAACACAGGTTATAGTGTAAACTAACAAGGGAATGGACAGGAAATATAATATTGAATTAATGTGGTCTTAAATGGACCCAAGACTAAACCTCACTGTTACTCAAACCTGTTCAACAAAAATAAGTGATTGTATTATTTTGCGGCGAGATATTCAACGTATATTATGTTGTAAAATGTAAATTAAGCGTGATGGGGATATGACACCATGTCTGGAAGAGGATGAAACGATTTGGGAATACAGTACTATTATTACAATTTGCAAAACCTTGGATAAACTCAGCCAGTGGTTGTATAATTGGTTATTCAATCCCGAGCTCTGTTCACAGCTCAAGCCAGGAAGGCTGAGTTGAGTTTGCCAAGTGGAGTGAATGTAGCGACTGTGCTCAGCACACAGAGAGAAAAAAAAAGCCTTTAAAAACTGGAGCCTGCCTTTTTCCTGTGGGCTCCTTTTCACCATGTCTGAGATTGACTGTGTGACAGTAGCCCTTTTGTTACAAAGGAGGCTGACTTTGTCCTGATCTGCAAAATGCCTACCACCAGCTCCACAAATATGAGATAATGGGGGGGGGGGGGGGGGGGGGGGGAAGTAGAGGGGGGGGGGGGGTTAACAAGGAGGTCCAAGTCACTGCTTGGTCAGGAAAGTTCTCAGGTGAAGTGAAGGAAAATATTATTTAACAACTTCAAGCCTGGATAATGGAAAATGCTTAAAAATCCGCATGTGCGTTTTAAACGCAGCTCGTTAACCTTCCTTTAGTGTCTACCATTTAGCTCCCGGCTGAAATAAGCCCCAGATAAATTATTTTCTTTTAAACCATTCATTTGTTCCCTCAAACTCCGACAAACATTTTAAATTTCTGTTTATGCAGAATATTATCTCTTGTTACACAAATCAGGACCATGTGGTCAAGAACTGGCCTGGTTGATCTTTTTTAAAAAAAATGACATAATATGTTCCTTTTATCAATCTTGCTTTGATTGTGTGTAGCTGGACTTCTAACTAATTACGTTTTTTTTGAAGTGTGCTTTAATTATGACATGGAGTGTTTTTGATGTAACATTCTATAGAAAGCAGGAAGACATTCATTGACTGGCAGGCAGATCTTTAATTTCCTACGCTGGTGTAGTTAAGATGAAGCTGCAGTGCTTTTTTTGGGGGGGGGGGGGGGGTGGAGGGATGGGGAGAGCTCTCTTGTATAAAACTTGCTGAATAATGGGCTTGTAATTCAATTCAATTTTTTGATTTGTTAACTTGTTAACGCAGTTAGTTCCCAGTGACCAGGGAATTACTCAAGTTTCTTGCATCATTTGATTTGATTTATTATTGTCACATGTATTGGTATACAGTGAAAAGTATTGTTTCTTGCACAGACAAAGCATACCATTCATAGAGAAGGAAAGGAGAGAATGTAGTGTTACAGTCATAGCTAGGGTGGAGAGAAAGATCAACTTAATATGAGGTAGATCCGTTCAAACGTTTGATAGCAGAAGGGAAGAAGCTGTTCTTGAGTCAGTTGGTACGTGACCTCAGACTTTTGTATCTTTTTCCCGACGGAAGAAGGTAGAAGAGAGAATGTCCGGGGTGTGTGGGGTCCTTAATTATGCTGGCTGCTTTTCTGAGACAGCAGGAAGTGTAGACAGATTTGAGTTGGGTCAAGTACTGAGGAACTGGCACATTGTCTGTACCTTTAAGACTTGATTACCTGTAAAGACTCGCATTCCAACCATTAGCTTGTAAATTGAGTTTGTGTTTATATATGCCCTGTTTGTGAACACAACTCCCACTCACCTGATGAAAGGGCAGTGCTCCGAAAGCTTGCGGCTTGTGCTACCAAATAAACCTGTTGGACTTTAACCTGGTGTTGTGAGACTTCTTACGGCACAGTGGTCAGCACTGCTGCCTCACAATGTGGAGATGCCGGAGATGCCTCACAATGCCAGGGACCTGGGTTCAATTCCAACCTCGGGTGACTGTCTGTGTAGAATCTGTATGTTCTCCCTATGTCTGCATGGGTTTCCTCCGGGTGCTCCCGTTTCTCCCCACTGTCCAAAGATGTGCAGGTTAGGTGGATTGGCCATACTAAATTCTCAGTATCAGGGGATTAGCAGGGTAAAGTTTATTTATTAGTGTCTCAAATCAGCTTGCATTAACACTGCAATGAAGTTAGTGAAAATCCCCGAGTCGCCGATCCGGTGCCTGTTTGGGTACATTGACCTAACCAGCATGCCTTTTGGACTGTGGGAGGAAACCCATGCAGATATGGGGAGAATGTACAAACTCCACACAGACAATGGCATGAGTCAGGAATCGAACTCATTCTTGACACGTTGAGGCAGCAGTGCTAACCACCCGGTGGGGTTAAATACGTGCGGTTATGAGGATAGGGCTTTGGTGGGATTGTTGTGGGTGCAGTCTCGATGGGCTGAATGGCATCCTTCTGCATAGTAAGGATTCTACCATCCTATGATCTATGAACTGGTGCCACCGAAGAAAGTGATTTTGTGGGGACAGAGTGTCTTTGCTTTGCTTCTCTCGACCTTATAACATGTTCCTGATCAGGGACAGAAAACACCCCATTGGTGTGGAACTTTGGGGAGTTGGGATCTAAAGTGGGGGAGAGCTGGACTCAATTACTTTTATCCTCTCTCTTGACAAAAACGTTAAAATGCCCTAGCTGTCACTGGGGACAATGTAACAAGTTAATAAATAAAAGTCATTTATATTACTATGCACACACTGAGTGATCTAAGGAGAGATGCATTGCCGAACCATTTGTTGCTTCATTTCAATGTCAGAGCAATGGCCTTTAAAAGCCTCGGCCATTGTTCGTTGCCTAATCGCACCTGTTGAGATGATAGCAGGGTGGACACAGGGCAGCTGTTAGGGAACACTGGTGGCTGCTTCACTCGGATCTGCCGGAATACCAGCTGCACCGGCAAATGTAACCAGCAGCCAGCAGGCTCCACTTTTACCTAGTGTTCCCAGTCTCCTGTAAGAGCCTGCCTAGTCTGCTTGGCAGAAACCATTTAGCGCCGGGGAGCGAAATGAGAAAGTTGCTCAGAGGAATCAAGCGGTTAACCTCTTATCAGAGTAGCAGCCCCGGCAATTGGGAAGTGTCAAACCCTCTGCTGACAAGCAGGGTAACAGATGTACTCTGTAAACGACAAGTGAGGAAGGGTTGCTACCTGGATTTCTAAACTGTTTGCTCTGTTGACGATTTTAAAAGAAAAGGCTGATCTCCCTGGACTTGTCCCGGCGTGTAACACGCTCCCTAACCGCTTTACACGTCGCCCTTTTAACTGTTTGATCCGTGGCAATAAAAGTGAATAAGTTTGTTTCTTATCTGCCGTGGGTTATTGTTGTTAAAATACCCTGAGCCCGCCCTGAAATGTGTTAAAATGTTGTGTCTGTGTGTGTGTGTGTGTTTTTATTCTCTCTCTGGTTAAGTGTATGTAATTTCAGTACTCGGAATAATTGTATCATGTATTGTCCTACACGCCAACAATCGCTTTCCTTGCGGTAAGGACGATTGATCTTGCCAAATATATACATAAAACCAGGGGATTAAATCCATTGCGTGACTCCTAAACGTATAACCGAAGCAGCGAGACGGGGAGAGGAACACATGGACTTTGAATACCTCTGTGGTGACAGATTAATCGTTTCTACATTTTCTCTCCCTCTTTTTTTCTTGTGTGTACCTTTCCTCAGAGACTCCCAGCATTGAGAAACTTTTATCAAAAGACTGGAAGGACAAGCTTCTAGCCATGGGTCCGGGAAATGTCGGGGATATTAAAGGTTTGGTCAATTTAAATTTATCCTTGCATGCTCCCCTCCTCCCCCCTCCCCCACTCCCCGCCTTTTGCCAATGTTTGTGACTGGCCCAACATGATTCTTGGGACTACTTGCTTGTGTGTGGCACAGTGGCACACATTGCTGCCTCTCAGTGCCAGGAACCTGGGTTCGACTTCCAGCTTGGGTCACTGTCTATGTGGAGTTTGCACATTCTCCCCTGTATCTGCATGGGTTTCCTCCCGGGTGCTGCAGTTTCCTCCCACAGTCCAAAAGACGTGCTGGTTAGGTGCATTGACCTGAACTGTGACTAGGGGAATTTCGCAGTAACTTCATCGCAGTGTTAATGTAGGCCTTACTTGTAACTAATAAATAAACTTTAACTTCAAGCAAAAACCGTCAGGATGCAGTCTGCTGCAAGTATCTTTTAATAGCAAGATATTTCGATCAAACTTCCTAATTTGTATCTTCTATTTTACACAAGATATAAAGGCTGTGTCATATCCTTTTGTGGGAAGTTTTTCGTCCTTTACCGCAGTTTTGATGACAAGTTCATTTTTTTTATAGAGTCTCTAGTTTCTGCTAGTCATCACAGTATGTGACAATTCCAGTAATGGTCTGTAAAGGAAGGCACAGTTACTGTTTATAAATATGTTTAATAATGTACAGTTTCCAGATTGCGTGTCCCTGTTTGTTCTACCTTCCACATCATCCCAGATCCACGAAAAAGAAACAAGAATATCCCAGTCTAGACAACAGCTCCTCAAATATAACTAACACTTCCAATTAAAACTAAAACACCCATTGATTACCCCTTCCACAGCTCAGTGCTTGAGACCGTTTTCAATATCTAATAATAACTCTACTTTGCTTCACATGTAAGGCTTCTGCACACAAAGCTGTTATCTAAGTACGTGAGCTGTCAGAGCCTAAATCATATCCTTCAAGCATCCATGCTAAGCAGTGTGCAGTTGCATATTATGACACGGTGGCACAGTGGTTAGCACTGCTGCCTCACAGCGCCAGGGATCCGGGTTCAATTCTCACCTTGGGTCACTGACTGTGTGGAGTCTGTGCGTTCTCCCTGTGTCTGCGTGGGTCCCGTCCGGGTGCTCCAGTTTCCTCCCACAATCCAAAGACGTGCGAGTTAGGTGGATTGGCCATGCTAAATGTGATATGCTGCTGCATACTCTACAGGAAAGCACAAGAATGTAAACTAAATGTAAACCCCATCACAAAAGGCTATTGTCGTCAAGAATTTCTGGCTTGCAAGATGGATTTTTTTGTCTGTGTCAACAGGGTCCAAACCGGGGTTTTGAAATATTAAAATTACAGTGATCACTTGAATTTGCTCTGCTTTTACTGTGGAGACGTCAATACAAACCTGTCCCCCACCCACCAAGGATAATATCACATCTCAACTTGGCTACAAGTGTTGCCAGGTTGTTCGACTTTGGCGTGCATCGTGGCCAGGCTTGGCCTGCTCCCAACTGGGCATCAGCAGGGATCACTGGAGGGCAATTTATGGGCGGCACAGTGGCATAGCGGTTAGCACTGCTGCTTCACAGCGCCAGGGACCCAGGTTCGATTCCGACCTCGGGTCACTGTGTGCAATCTGCACGTTCTCCCCGTGTCTGCGTGGGTTTCCTCCGGGTGCTCCGGTTTCCTCCCACACTCCAAAGATGTGCGGGTTAGGTTGATTGGCCATGCTAAATTAACCCTTAGTGTCAGAGAGATTGGCAGGGTAAATATGTGGGGTTGCAGGAATAGGGCCTGGGTGGGATTGTGGTCGGTGTAGACTCAGTGGGCTGAATGGCCTCCTTCTGCACTGTGGGGATTCAATGGGATTCTATGAATTAGCTGAGGGAGCCCGTGTCCTGATTTCTGGCCATGCTCATCCAGGCCACTATTCTTGCAACCTTGGTTGGAATCAGCCATCTTATTATTATTAAAGGTCATGGATCAGCCTGGGACCTTGCCGATTGTCAAGATTCAGCTATTCAGTGGATAAACATGCCTTGATTTTTTTGTGGAGTCCTTCTAGATGAATGGATAATGTTTGACAATCCTATTATAGAGCACTGATTTCACCAAATCTTTCTTCCTTTAAAGTTAGGCTCTTCCTCCATCTCCGTGACACTGAGATAGCTCCTAATTTGGTCTCTTGAGCATCCTTTCATTTTAATTGATCCATTGTTGGCCATGTCTTAGCTCTGGGATACCCTTCCTCAGCCACTGCCTCTCTACCACTCTCTTTTCCTTCAGGATGCTCTGACCAAGAATATAAGATAAAGGATCATCCATTTAGAAACATAGAAATGAAGAAACTAGAAACATTACTAGGCCATTCGGCCCTTCGAGCCTGCTCCGCCATTCATTTTGATCATGGCTGATCATCAAATTCAGTATCCTGATCCCACTTTCTCCCATATCCCTTGATCCCTTCAGCCCCAAGAGCTTTAGTTAAGACAGAGATGAGGAAAATTTCTTTCCTCTCTGAGCGTCGTCTTTGGAAATCTCTTCCTCTAAAGGGCAGTGGAAACTTAGTCCTTGAACATTTTTAATGCAGGAGTAGATAGATTCTTGATAAACAAGGGGGTAAGAGGCCATTGGGGGTAGGCGGGAGGTTACAATCAGATCAGGCATCTTGTTGAATGCTCGAGCAGTCTTGAGGGGCCAAGTGGCCTACTCCTGCTCCTAAGTTGTATGTTCACATAACCGACCTAGCCTGAAATCTTCTCTTTGGCTTGGAATCAAGTTGTTTATTCTCTCTAAACCACCACTTCAAAGATGTGCATGTTAGGTGAATTGGCCATGCTCAATTGCCCCTTAGTGTCAGGGGGACGAGCAGGGTAAATACATGGGGTTACGGGGATAGGGCCTGGGTGGGATTGTTGTCAGTGTAGGCTCGATGGGCCGAATGGCCTCCTCCTACACTGTAGGGATTCTATAATTTCTACCTTTTGGTGAAGTGCCTATGGGCATTTCACTACGTTAAAAGCATCATGTTAAAATGCAAATTCCATTGGAATTCTTTAACACAGTATTGTTGCCAGATCACAATGGGCTCTCAGTTTGCCGGTGTTTGGAGCCCTGCTGATTACATTGTGGCCGTCGTCTATAGCGGTCAGCCTTGGTTTGGTGGTGATCCCCTAGCCAAATGGCTGTGGAATGAAGCCCTGTTCCAGAGATTTGGCACAATGACATTTCAATGCTGAAACTCAGCAGGTCTGGCAGTATCTGTGGAGAGAGAAAGAGTTGACATTTCATGTCCAGTCTGACGCTTGTTATGAAGTGGGTCAGTGGCACTTGTTATTTCAGGTCTGCAGCATCCACAGTAATTTAGTGCTTTTGTGCTGCATTGTTGAAGGTGCCATTTTCAAATGTGTCGCTGTGTTTAAGCCCTGTCTGTCCTCTTGGATGGATCTAAAAGCTCTCTTTGCATTGCTCAAGAGAAGAGCAGCGGAGTTCCTCTCGTATCCCGGTTGTCATTAATCCCTCAAAATAACAAAAAAATCAAACAAACTAGGGGGCGGGGTGCGTGAACTCCCACAGAGACTTTTCCACCTTCGCTTTGGAAGAGAGAACAGATAAAGCGAAAGGAACCCCATTATTCAAGCACGTTTCTCACTGGTGGATGTGGGATCATGCTGTGTACACATTGGCCGCACAACAACAGGGACTTGCACTTCAAAAGCCATTGGCTGGAGTGCTTGGCAACTTCCTGGGCATGTGGAGGTTACTATCTAAAAGCAAGTCCTCCCCCTCTCTTCCACATGTGATGCATTTTCTGATTTGCATGCTAAAACTGCCGCACTATAGCCGACATTTGAATATGATCTTACTTGTCAATCAGAAATTCGAAACTCGTTATGACAATGCCCCCTTTAAGCTGATCATAATCAAATAGATGGCTCAGTAACTACACTGCTCCAGTGGTGATGCGGGATAATAATATGACTAGAGGTGACTGGTGCCGCTTGGGCTGAATGGAAAATTAAATTTCTCGTGATGTTTTAATTATTCTCCATTAACCTTTTGAGTACTGCAAGCTTATTTGGATTTCAGAGTGCGCATTTCCTTTGTGCAACACGTCTTCAAAAATAGCTCGCCGTGGCTTCCCAATGCAGATGCTAATTGATACCATTACCAAAGTGTGCAGGTTATGGAATAAGTTAATTCCGAATGTGTTGGAATGAGTAAGAAAATTGCAAGTGCCAAAAGGATTTGTCGCATCCAAAGGAATATTCATCACCCAGTTCCTGAAGGGTGCGGCATCCGCTGGTTTAAAAACAGCTTTAAAACAAAATGCCCAAAGTGTATTAAAATGTGCCACCACAATGTTTCTTTGTGTGTAGCCATGTCAACCAAAGGAACAATTAAGTGAGATGGATCTCCAGCAATTCTAATGTGCTGAGTTGTCTAAGGGTGCTGAGGTGAGTGGTTAATACCATTCCAGGTGCTAGCAACCTGGGGTTGTGGAGATGGTATGGTCAAAGTTGTTGTTATGAATGGCCTAATGATATCTGTCTCCTGATTCTTTTGACTTTAAAATGCCCTCTGAAATGGCCTACCAAGCCATTCCGTTCAAGGAAAATTAAGGATGGGCGGCACAGTGGCTAGCACTGTTGCCTCACAGCGCCAGGGACCCAGGTTTGATTCCGGCCTTAGGTAACTGTATGTGTGGAGTTTGCACATTCTCCCCGTGTCTGCGTGGGTTTCCTCCAAATGCTCCGGTTTCCTCCTACACTCCAAAGATGCGAGGGTTAGGTTGATTGGCTACGCTAAACTGCCCCTTAGTGTCAGGGGGACTTGGAGGGTAAATATGTGGGGTTGCGGGGATAGAACCTGGGTGGGATTGTTGTCGGTGCAGGCTCGATGGGGCGAATGGCTTCCTTCTGCACTGTAGGGATTCTATGCTGGCCCAGCCAACAACATCTGCCTCCCATGAATAAATTTTTTTTAAATCATGCTTTTTTAAAATGCATTTATGGGATGTGGGTGCCGCTGGCTGGACCAGAATTTATTTCCCAGCCTTAACTGCCCTCCATTTCAGAAGGCATTTGAGAGTCAGCCACATTGCTGTGTGGATCTAGGGTCACAAGTAGGCCAGACCAGGTAAGGACGGCAGATTTCCGTCCCTAATTGACATTAGTGAACCCGATGGGTTTTTACAACAATCGACAATGGTTTTGTGGTCATCATTAGACTTTCAATTGATTCAAATGTCACCATATGCTGTGGTGGGATTCGAACCCGGGTACCCGGGTCTTGCCCTGGGTCTCGGGATTACTAGCCCAGTGACAATAACACTGCGACACCGCCTCTCCTGATAGCTTTTCTTCCCTGCCTCTCCCCTCCCCCATCAGGGTTGCCAAATTCAAGAGGAATTAAACTTTTTTCCCTCTCTCTGTCTCTCGATTCCCTTGTGCTGCTGATTACAGGGACACCAGAAAGTCTAGCGGAGAAAGAACGGCAGTTGATGGCGATGATTAATCAGTTGACGAGTCTGCGTGAGCAGTTGCTGGCGGCCCACGATGAGCAGAAGAAGTTGGCGGCCTCACAGATCGAGAAGCAGCGGCAGCAAATGGAACTAGCCAAACAGCAGCAGGAACAAGTGAGTACGGATCAAACACACAGCAATCCCGGTTTACGGGGAGTCAGACAGAGTTCAGTGGCAAAATGCAAGAGCTGCTGATTTCAGAGGCTATAATTCAAAACTTCACAAAAAACCCTTGCTTTTACGGAGGGAATACTTGGTGCCTCTGACTCTAACATGATGTGGGCATCAGCTAACCTTTGCACTCTGATCTATAACCCTGGTGGCCGATTCTTAATAGTCTGGATCTTTATGACTGAAGCAATATAACAGAAGCAGTAAAATGTTGCCTTGGGAGTTGTTTAATGTTAAGTACACTTAAACCTTGCTGTGACTTATGTATCAAATTTTATGTGTAAATTACCACTCATCCATCGAGCTTGGGGAAAATTATAGAACCATACAGCATAAAAGAAGGGCATTTGATCCATTGTTCCCGTACTAACCCTGTGAAAGAGCTATTCAATAAATTCAAGAGTGTGGCACAGTGGTGAGCACTGCTGCCTCACAGTGCCAGGGATCGGTGTTCGATTCCCGACTTGAGTGACTGTCTGGTGCGGAGTCTGCACATTCTCCCCGTGTCTGCATGGGTTTCCTCCGGGTGTTCTGGTTTCCTCCCACAGTCTGAAAGATGTGCTGGTTAGGTGCATTGGCCATGTTAAATTCTCCCTCAATGTACCCGAACAGGCGCCGGAGTGTGGCGACCAGGGGATTTTCACAGTAACTTCATTGCAGTGTTAATGTGAGTCTACTTGTGACACTATTAAATAAACTTTTTTAAAAAGTCCTACAAACTGTTCTTTTTCAATCCTATATCCAGTTCCCCCTTTGAAAGTTGCTGTTGAATCTGTTGAATCACCACCCTATCAGACATAATAGCCCACTGCGTAATTTAAACAAATTCTCCTCCTTTTTTTCTCCTCTGCTGCTTCTGTCAGTTATTTTAAATCCCCGTCCTCTCCTCCCACCAGTGAAAATACCCCCTCCTCAATTTATTCGATCAAAATATCCCAATTCAATTTTGCCATAACCTTTTCTGCTCTCAGCCTGAACAATCCCAGCTAACCATATACATACTGTGACTACAAGAGGCTGGGAACTCACCTCCTGACACTCCAAAGCCTATCCACAATTTACAAGGCACAAGTCCGTAGTATGATAGAATAATTTATATGGTTAATCCTGTTGTGTTTCTGGTCAATGGTAACTGATCACATGACTAACAAGGCCAATTTCCTTGAGACATGTGACAATCTTTTTTTTACTGGAGAATCGTTTTTCAAACTGCAATGAACAGGAATTTCTAGAGGTTGTATCAGTTTCTGCATTGCAGTATCAAACCAGGTTTAATCCCCAACCTGAACGGAGCTAACCTAACACAGACACAGATGCAGTACTACAATTGGAATCCAGGCTAGACAGGAAAAGGTAGGTGAGGACTCCTACTCACTATCCAGTGGTCCATTCTGGAGGTGTGCATGTGTGAATCTGACATTCACTCTTCAAATTAATCCCCCCTCCTCCTCCCCAAAGAGGGGAAACCTGTCCAGTAAAGGGGAGGCCAGGCTGACAGCGGAATGGTTCCCAGATGAAGAATGTCGACTGCCGTGAAACTCTCCTTCAGCACACAGTTAGGAGAGGAAGGGTAAAGACAGAAAACCAGGATGAGGAAACTGGAGGGAGAATGGAAAAGAGAATGAGAGGCTTGCCTGAATGGGTGCAGCTCCAACAACACTCAAGAAGCTTGGCACCATCCAGGACAAAGCAGCCCACTTCATTAGCATCCCTTCCACAAACATTCACTCCCCCCATCGCTGACACAGTGGCAGCATTGTATAACATCTACAAAATGTGCTGCAGGAACTCATCGAGGTTCCTTAGACAGCACCTTCCAAACCCACGATTACTACCATCTAGATGGACAAGGGCAGCAGATACATGGGAACACCCACCACCTGTAGGTTCCCCTCCAAGCCACTCACCATCCTGATTTGGAAATATATTGCTGTTCCTTCACTGTCGCTGGGTCAAAATCCTGGAAGTCCCTCTTTACCAGCACTGTGGAAGTGCCTACACCCCCTGGTCTACATTCTGCCCCTAATCCTTATGAACCTATGACATCCTGGACCGCTCACCACCACTTTCTGAAGGGGCAATTAAGGATGGACAATGAATGCTGGCATCCACATGCCATGAATGAATTAAAAAAGGCAATGTACATTTGATTTAGTTCCATGACTGATGTGTGCCATTTGCTAGAACTCTGACTGTTAGGAGTGTAAAGCAAAACCTCTTTAATGAGCCAAGTGAACAGTTACCCATTGACCTGTACAGATACAAGTGGTAAATGGCAATGAAAAAGCTGCAGGTCGCTGTTCAGTGTTAACATCATGGCTTGAAAGAAAAAGTCAGAAATGAAATAAGAACTATCAACCTACGTTAACACCTCGCAGACTGTCGATTAATCCAGACACTTGCTCTCCTTGGGCGATGCATTCTGATGTGATGCACATTCAGGTAGCTTTTGCCTCGATTTATGCTGAAAGTGTAGGATGAGTCAGGCCCAATGTAATTCAAAGCAAAATGATGGGAGACTGCCCAGAGCAGGTCGCTACACACTGCTTTCTGACTGGTTGCAATGCAACTCCAGTTTGATGTGAATTAGAATTTAATAAGCTGAGGGCTCCTTAGACATTTGGCATTTATAGCTAAAGGAATAGAATATAAAGGTAAGGAAGTATTGTTAAAACCATACAAGGCATTGGTGAGGCTGCACCTGGAGTACTGTGCACAGTTTTGGTCTCCTTATTTGAGGAAAGATGTAGTGGCATTGGAGGCAGTTCAGAGGAGGTTCACTAGATTGATCCCAGAGATGAGGGGTTTGTCGTATGAAGAGAGATTGAACAGCCTATACTCTCTGGAATTTAGAAAAATGAGCGGAGGTCAAATTGAGGTATACAAGGTGATAAAATGGATGGATAAAGTAGATGTGGAGCGGATGCTTTCTCTTGTGGGGCATTCTATGATGCGGTCCTAGAATGCCCCACCAGAACTTAGGATAAGGGAAGTTAAAATAGAGTTGAGAAGAAACTACTCCTCCCAAAGGGTTGTGAATCTGTGGAATTCGCTACCCCAAAGAGCAGTGGATGCTGGGACAGTGAGTACATTTAAGGAGGAGTTAGACAGATTTTTAATTGGTAATGGGTTGAAGGGTTATGGGGTGAAGGCAGGAAAATGGGGATGAGGAGCATATCAGCCATGATCGAATGGCAGACTCAATGGGCAGAATGGCCTAATTCTGCTCCTATAGCTTATGAATTTATGACATCCTGGGCACTCTGTAAACACAGTAAGAAGTTTAACAACACCAGGTTAAAGTCCAACAGGTTTATTTGGTAGCAAAAGCCACACAAGCTTTCGAGGCTCTGAGCCCCTTCTTCAGGTGAGTGGGAATTCTGTTCACAAACAGAACTTATAAGACACAGACTCAATTTACATGAATAATGGTTGGAATGCGAATACTTACAACTAATCCAGTCTTTAAGAAACAAAACAATGGGAGTGGAGAGAGCATCAAGACAGGCTAAAAAGATGTGTATTGTCTCCAGACAAGACAGCCAGTGAAACTCTGCAGGTCCACGCAACTGTGGGAGTTACAAATAGTGTGACATAAATTCTGATTCTAGGATCGCATGATAAAGACTCAGGAGGAAAAAAGCAGAAATATTTATGTGAAATAGTGTGACATAAACCCAATATCCCGGTTGAGGCCGTCCTTGTGTGTGCGGAACCTGGCTATCAGTTTCTGCTCCGCGACTCTGCGCTGTCGTGTGTCGCGAAGGCCGCCTTGGAGAACGCTTACCCGAATATCAGAGGCCGAATGCCCGTGACCGCTGAAGTGCTCCCCAACAGGAAGAGAACAGTCTTGCCTGGTGATTGTCGAGCGGTGTTCATTCATCCGTTGTCGCAGCGTCTGCATAGTTTCCCCAATGTACCATGCCTCGGGACATCCTTTCTTGCAGCGTATCAGGTAGACAACGTTGGCCGAGTTGCAAGAGTATGTACCGTGTACCTGGTGGATGGTGTTCTCACGTGAGATGATGGCATCTGTGTCGATGATCCGGCACGTCTTGCAGAGGTTGCTGTGGCAGGGTTGTGTGGTGTCTTGGTCACTGTTCTCCTGAAGGCTGGGTAGTTTGCTGCGGACAATGGTCTGTTTGAGGTTGTGCGGTTGTTTGAAGGCAAGAAGTGGGGGTGTGGGGATGGCCTTGGCGAGATGTTCGTCTTCATCAATGACATGTTGAAGGCTCCGGAGGAGATGCCGTAGCTTCTCCGCTCCGGGGAAGTACTGGACAACGAAGGGTACTCTGTCCACTGTGTCCCGTGTTTGTCTTCTGAGGAGGTCGGTGCGGTTTTTCGCTGTGGCGCGTTGGAACTGTTGATCAATGAGTCTAGCGCCATATCCTGTTCTTATGAGGGCATCTTTCAGCGTCTGGAGGTGTCTGTTGCGATCCTCCTCATCCGAGCAGATCCTGTGTATACGGAGGGCTTGTCCGTAGGGGATGGCTTCTTTAACGTGTTTAGGGTGGAAGCTGGAGAAGTGGAGCATCGTGAGGTTATCCGTGGGCTTGCGGTACAGTGAGGTGCTGAGGTGACCGTCCTTAATGGAGATGCGCGTGTCCAAGAATGCAACCGATTCCGGAGAGTAGTCTATGGTGAGCCTGATGGTGGGATGGAACTTGTTGATGTCATCATATAGTTGTTTCAGTGATTGTTCACCATGAGTCCAAAGGAAGAAAATGTCATCGATGTATCTAGTGTATAGCACCGGTTGAAGGTCCCGTGCGGTGAAGAAGTCTTGTTCGAACCTGTGCATGAAGATGTTGGCATATTGAGGTGCAAATTTGGTCCCCATGGCTGTTCCGTGTTAAAGAAGCCATCCCCTACGGACAAGCCCTCCGTATACACAGGATCTGCTCGGATGAGGAGGATCGCAACAGACACCTCCAGACGCTGAAAGATGCCCTCATAAGAACAGGATATGGCGCTAGACTCATTGATCAACAGTTCCAACGCGCCACAGCGAAAAACCGCACCGACCTCCTCAGAAGACAAACACGGGACACAGTGGACAGAGTACCCTTCGTTGTCCAGTACTTCCCCGGAGCGGAGAAGCTGCGGCATCTCCTCCGGAGCCTTCAACATGTCATTGATGAAGACGAACATCTCGCCAAGGCCATCCCCACACCCCCACTTCTTGCCTTCAAACAACCGCACAACCTCAAACAGACCATTGTCCGCAGCAAACTACCCAGCCTTCAGGAGAACAGTGACCAAGACACCACACAACCCTGCCACAGCAACCTCTGCAAGACGTGCCGGATCATCGACACAGATGCCATCATCTCACGTGAGAACACCATCCACCAGGTACACGGTACATACTCTTGCAACTCGGCCAACGTTGTCTACCTGATACGCTGCAAGAAAGGATGTCCCGAGGCATGGTACATTGGGGAAACTATGCAGACGCTGCGACAACGGATGAATGAACACCGCTCGACAATCACCAGGCAAGACTGTTCTCTTCCTGTTGGGGAGCACTTCAGCGGTCACGGGCATTCGGCCTCTGATATTCGGGTAAGCGTTCTCCAAGGCGGCCTTCGCGACACACGACAGCGCAGAGTCGCGGAGCAGAAACTGATAGCCAGGTTCCGCACACACAAGGACGGCCTCAACCGGGATATTGGGTTTATGTCACACTATTTCACATAAATATTTCTGCTTTTTTCCTCCTGAGTCTTTATCATGCGATCCTAGAATCAGAATTTATGTCACACTATTTGTAACTCCCACAGTTGCGTGGACCTGCAGAGTTTCACTGGCTGTCTTGTCTGGAGACAATACACATCTTTTTAGCCTGTCTTGATGCTCTCTCCACTCCCATTGTTTTGTTTCTTAAAGACTGGATTAGTTGTAAGTATTCGCATTCCAACCATTATTCATGTAAATTGAGTCTGTGTCTTATAAGTTCTGTTTGTGAACAGAATTCCCACTCACCTGAAGAAGGGGCTCAGAGCCTCGAAAGCTTGTGTGGCTTTTGCTACCAAATAAACCTGTTGGACTTTAACCTGGTGTTGTTAAACTTCTTACTGTGTTTACCCCAGTCCAACGCCGGCATCTCCACATCACTCTGTAAAGCCATGTTTAATGAATTCAAAGGTTTAAACAATGCTATGCTCCCAGCTACACTGTCTACACCTCGAAGACGTAAAGGCTCTGATTATACGGCGTGAAAAGCTGTCATAGAACAGAAGAATCTGTGTTCCAGACCAGCAATGTTAACTGTGACGCAGCTGTGGCTATACTGGGACGAACTCAAAACTGCAAAAGTGACTTCCCACCCTCCACAATCTGTAAACTCCAAGCTTCCTATCTGACCCTGCACATTGACCTGCCCAGCCGTAACTCCTGTGCTCACATACCTACATTGACTCCTCTAGTACAAACTTCTCAGCCTTGTGTTTGAATCTCTCCTCACTCCTTCCTATTTCTTGTCACCTCATCCAACCTACAACGCAGAGAGAATCCCAAGTCTCAACCAGCTCTAGCCTTTGACGTTTTCCCAATTCCCCATCATTGGCAGCATTGTTATCCCTGTTCTAAGCTCTTGAAAATTCTCTGCATCTTTCTGAATCCTTCTCATTCTTTAAGTCTCTCCTTAACACCCATCTCTTTGACCCAGAAGCTGATCATCCCAACAACTATCTCCTCATCTGGGCTGCCAGTGTCCATTTTTGTCAGGTTTTTTTATTCATTCGTGGGACATGGGCATCGCTGGCTGGCCAGCATTTATTGCCCATCCCTAGTCGCCCTTGAGAAGGTGGCGGTGAGTTGCCTTTTTGAACCGCTGCAGTCCATGTGCTGTGGGTTGACCCACAATGCTGTTGGGGAGGGAATTCCAGGATTTATTCCAGCGACTGTGAAGGAACGGCGATATATTTCCAAGCCAACATGGTGAGTGGCTTGGAGGGGAACTTGCAGGTGGTGGTGTTCCCATGCATCTGCTGCCCTTGTCCTTCTGGATGGCAGTGGTTGTGGGCTTGGAAGGTACTGTCTAAAGATCTTTGGTGAACTTATGCCATGGTGAGGCACTTTTGGAATTCAAGTGGGATTAAAATGAGCATATAGCTTTTTTTTCACTGTTTTTGGCCGGCACAGACTCAGTGGGCTGAATAGCCTCTTTCTGCACTCCACTGGTTCTATGGTATAGAATGTTTTCCGATATTAAACCCAGTTGTCATGTTAAAAGCAGTGTCAAATTTACTTCTCATTGCTTTATACTTAAATGCGTTATCCTAAGTGCCGTGGGATATTTAACCTCCACACAATGGCGCAGGCAGGACCTCTTTAATATCTCGTCCACATGTGGAATATTGTGAACAGTTTTGGTCCCCTTATCTATGGAAAGATTTATGGGATTGGAGGCAGTCCAGAGAAGGTTCACTAGGTTGTTCCATGGTATGGGGGGATTTTCTTATGAGGAGAGGTTGAGAAGGTTGGGCCTGTACTCATTGGAGTTTAAAAGAAGAGAGGTGACCTTATTGGTGCTGAGAGGTTGTTTCCCCTGGTGGGAGTGTATAGGACCAGAGGGCATAATCTCACAATAAGGAATCACCCATTTAAAATAGAGATGGGGAGGAATTTCTTCCCTCCGAGGATAGTGAATTTGTGGAATTTCTTTTCCCACAGAGGCTGGTATGTTCAAAGTTTTAATCAGGAAGGGAATTGGGGAAGAGAAAGATACAAAGTCTGAGGTCACGTACTAGCCGACTCAAGAACAGCTTCTTCCCTGCTGCCATCAGACTTTTGAATGGACCTACCTCGCACTATATTGATCTTTCTCTACACCCTAGCTATGACTGTAACACTACATTCTCTCTCCTTTCCTTCTCTATGAATGGTATGCTTTGTATAGCGCGCAAGAAACAATATTTTTCACTGTACACTAATACATATGACAATAAATCAACTCAAATCGAGGGTTATGGGGGTAAGGCAGGAAAGTGTTGAGAATGATCTCACTGAATGGTGGAGCAGACTCGATGGGCCAAATGGCCTACTTCTGTTCCTACATCTTTGGCTCTTATGGTCATCTAAAAGACAGCACCTCCGCCAGTGTAGAGCTCCCTCAGTATTGCACTGAAGCGTTAGCCTGGATTATGTGTTCAAGTGTCTGAACACACAACCTTCTGCCCCGGGTGAGAGCCATCTAAGGAACCAAGGCTAAAAAAAGCAACAAACGTATCATATTTGCATACGTAGGATGGACGGGAGATGCGAGATAGGAAACTAGATTTTTATTATTAGGTCAAAGACTTTATCATGCAAATTGAGACAATAGAGTACTCACAAACATTATAAACTGCGTTCACCTCAATTCCGCAGAAAAAAAATAAACAATTTCTCTTTAAAATGATGAAATACAGAGCAGGTAATTTGCTTAAAATGGTCAAAGTCCAAAGTGTGAGTGGTCTATTGTTTCAATTTGCATGATTAAATCTTTGACCTAACAATAAATACCTCAGTTTCCTATCACGTATCGCCCGTGCATCGTGCATTTGCAAATGTCAAAGGTTTGTTATTAATGGGAGGTGAGCAGACTCCACATTTTACGAGTTGGCTCATTTGCCTGTTTTAATTTTAATTGTACTGTAATTAAAAGCCAGCCTTACCTTGAAACAATCTGTTGCGATCTGCAACAAAGCAAAAAAAAAAATCGCAATGAATGTAACAACTGTTCCTGGTAAACAATGAAATCACTTCATTTAATTAGTATTGTGTCACTTCATTGTGTATCCTTTGATGGAGTTGGCAGCTTTCGTTTTTGATGAACTAGCAATCAACTTCTGAATTGCAATCTGTCAGCAAGTCAAGACTGCACTGTGACTTGTCTCCCAATACAGCAGCGATGTTTTTGTTTGTCTTTATTAAGTTGCATTTCTGGTATAATTTATATCATGCTTTTAAATGTCTCTTCCTCCCATCCCCAACGCACCCCCCCCCCCCACCCCACCCCCCCCCCCTCTCCCCAGCCATATACACCTAAACAAATTCATTTGTTCTCAGATGTTCAACAAAGGAGAGTTTAAAAAAGTGATGGCGTGTCGAGCCAAAAGTCAAAACAGGCCCAAACAATCAACTACAGCACCTGTTCTTCTGAGTCGGCAGGTCCTGGCTTCGGATCTCCCTGCAGAGGCTTTAGTGCGCAATCCAGGTTGACACAGCAGTGCCGTGCTTTGGGGGAGTGCCACACTCAGAAGAGCAATCTCTGGCCTGAGCCACTAAACTGGGTCCGCCCTCTCGGGTGGCCACATAAACCAACAGCACTATTTCAAAGGAAAGTAGGGGATTTCATAGAAATCATAGAAACCCTACAGTACAGAAAGAGGCCATTCGGCCCATCGAGTCTGCACCCACCACAATCCCACCCAGGCTCTACCCCCATATCCCTACATATTTACCCACTAATCCCTCTACCCTACACATCTCAGGACTCTAAGGGGCAATTTTTAACCTGGCCAATCAACCTAACCCGCACATCTTTGAACTGTGGGAGGAAACCGGAGCACCCGGAGGAAACCCACGCAGACACGAGGAGAATGTGCAAACACCACACAGACAGTGACCCAAGCCGGGAATCGAACCCAGGTCCCTGGAGCTGTGAAGCAGCAGTGCTAACCACTGTGCTACCGTGCCGCCCAATGTCCTGGGAAAGATAGAATCATACAGTGCAGAAGGAGGCCATTCGGCCCATCAAGTCTGCACCGACCACAAACCCACCCAGGCCCTATCCTCGTAACCCCATCCATTTATCCTAGCTAGTCCCCCTGACAATTAAGGGGCAATTCAGCATGGCCAATCCACCTGACCTGCAGAACATCTTTGGACTATGGAGGAAACTGGAGCAATCAGAGGAAACCCACGCAGACACGGGGAGAACATGCAAACTCCACACAGACAGTGGCCTGAGCTGAGAATCGAACCCGGGTGCCTGGTGTTGTGAGGCAGCACTGTGGCTAACCACTGTGGCACTGTGCCCCCCCTCCCCCCGAATGATATCTATCATTGACTATCTGTTCAGTCATGTTACTGTTTGAGGGAACTTTCCACATGCAAATTAGCTGCCACCATCCTCCATTACGGCCACGGAACCATAGAATCTCTACAGTGCAGAAAGAGGCCATTTGGCCCATCGGGTCTGTGCCAACTCTCTAAAAGAGCACTCCACCCAGGCCCTTCCAATCGCCCAATTCCCATAACCCCATGCATTTACCTTGGCAAGTCCACCTAACCTACACATCCTGGAACACTAAGGGGCAATTTATCATGGCTAATCCCCCTAACCCGCCCATCTTTGGAGGAAACCGGAGTACCCGGAGGAAACCCATGCAGACACGGGGAGAACGTACAAACTCCACACAGTCATCCGGAATTGAACCCGAGTCAAAGAACAGTACAGCACAGGAAACAGGCCCTTCGGCCCTCCAGTCCCTGGCACTGTGAAGCAGCAGTGCTAACCACTGTGCCACTATGCCGCCTGTAAAAATAGGCTGTCTTTCGTTCTTTACGACTCTTTCCTGCATTACACCCCATCTTACTTCTCACTTGTAACCAGTGACTTCACTTTGAAAGTACTGCATATGCTGTGAAGTGCTGTGGGTCATCCTGAGGTAGTGAAAGGTGCTATATAAATGCAAGTTCTTTCTGTTGTTTCCCTAAATCCTAACCAGTGTCCCATGCTGGAGTGCGGATGTCCGGTGGAGACCCTCAACCACTCCTCCCCCAGCATGGTCGAAGAGCTGCTCTGACTTTGTCTACCTGGACATGCATTTGGAACAAAAATCCACTTTGCAGGCAAGGTTGCCTTGCGAGTCAGGTGCCAGGGATAGGCCAATGCTTGCAGTGCCCAGAGAGCAAAGAAAATTAATGTTTATGAATTCAAAATGAAGAAAGGGAAGATTTTGGGGGCGATTCTCCCATCAAGAGACATCATCAGAAGCTGTTTAATGGGCTCTACACTGGGCGCCACGGCCTTCGTGCATCTCCAGCCACTGGATTTCCTGGCCCCCTGACAATGCCCACCAAGCATCGGGCAGTGTCAAAGGGATGGGGCCAGAGGGGGCAGTGCCTGTTGGGGGGGGGGGCACAATCGGTGCGGTGGGGGGGGTCCTACTGCCACTCTGCACTTGGGATCAATGACAGAGGGAGGGTGGACAATGATCGGGACTGGCCATCAGGTTGAGGACGGGGGGGGGCGGGGGGGGTGGAGGGGGTCGTGGCTGCAGGGGGTGGGGTTGGGACAGCAGGGTGGGGTGGAATCGAGAGATCGAGGCAGGCCAGGGAGTGGGGGTCTGGGCCAGCCCGGAGACGTCCGGAAGGCCAGCAATCTGGGGCTGGGGCTGGGGGAAGGGGGAAGGGGGGGCGGGGTTGAAGGGGCAGCAATGCGGGGTCGCGGGGCTGGCCAGCAATTGGGAGGCCGGCAGTGCGGAGTTATGTGCATGCGCAGCGCAGTGGGCCGCTCAGTGCTCTGCTGCCGGCCTCTCCAGCGGGAATAGTGATTTACGCTGAGGTATGTGACACGCAGAGTGTGGGAGATTCATTTTGAAAATCCTGCTTGAAAAAAACAGCGTGATTTACTCCAGTTTTTACGTGAATTTGACACTGAGGAATGTTTGGGAGAATTCCGGCCTTCTTTTGGGTGTAAAACACCCCATAATTTTATTCATGAATGTTTGCTCTCTGTTCACCTAGTCCACTGCAAACAGACGCAGACTCCAAGACCCCCCCCCCCCCCCCCCCCCCCCCCCCCCCCCCCCCATGGTCTGAAGACCCTGATTTCCTGTTTTGGCCCCTCGAATCTGCAGAAAGCCACATTGTGTCCAGCAGTGGAAGCACGGGGGCAGAGGGCACCTTGTCGAACGATGGAAACCATTCCAAAACATTGTCGGGTGCCGGGAACCTAGAATAGCGCAATGCAGCGGGAGGCCACGCATCCCATTCGAGGCTGAGGTTCTCCTTCAAAGAACAACAAAATGAAATCAAATTGCTGAACATTACTTGGGTCAGGCAGCGTCTGTGGGGAGGGAAAGATGGCTCAATGGGCTGGGTTTCCCTCAGAGGCCTGGTAAAAGGATGGCGGAAAGCAAAGGGAGGGGAATCAATGTCTTCCTGTCGCTGTTGGGATACCACCAGCAGCAGTCATGTCAGTGACCTGGCCATCCACCAGTCAAATAAGGAATCCCATTGAGTATCCAATGAAGGGCTGCTTCCCTTCCCCCATCTGAATTATAAAGGTGCTGGGAGGTACCATGGTAACATGTGAGACTACAGAGTAAACCCTGGCGATAAACCCCTGTGATGAGGAGGAATTTCTTTCAGATGGTTCTGAGTCTTTGGATCTCCTTGGCACAGAGAGCTGTGCGGGGGTGGGGGGTGGGGGGGTTGGGGGGGGTGAAGAGTCCTTGTGTAAATTTAATGTAGATTCTTGATCAGTAAGGAAATCAAAGGTTACGAGGAAGGCTGGATCAGCCTTGATCCTAATAAATGGCAGAACAGGCTCGAGGGGCTGAATGGCCTACTCCTGATCCTATTTCTTATGGTCTGATGGCGTCCCAGCAGCAGTGTTCACCTCCTGCAGCTATAGCCCAGCTGATGGAGGGTTCACCCCTCCCCATCAGCCAGCTTGTCCCCAGCACAGTTAATGAAATAAAACTTAGCTTGCTTTCAAAGGCCGCTCATCATGGAGTGCCTTCCCACCCCACCTTCCCCGCCCGCCCCCCCCCCCCCCCCCCACCCCCCTCCCCACCACTCCTTCCTGCAGTGTCAGCAATGGCTGCCACCTGTGGGTGGTGGGGCTGTTGGCCTTCTGATGAGACTGGCAGCTCTGGTAGGCAGGATGCCATCCTCTATTG